>NW_010576119.1:0-5158 GCF_000687285.1 Phaethon lepturus | reverse complement strand
CAGCTCCATCCTGGCTGAAACCAGGACATCAAACTAAATACCAAATTCACAAATGACTAGACAGAAGCAAGGAGAGGGTGTTCATCAGCTGCAGGAGTTATCTCATGAGTTTCCTTTCCTTAGCCATACATGAGGGTTATGCACCCCACCTTTTTCCTCCCAAGGAGCGGTGGTGACGGAGTCTACGTGAGCATCCCCTTCTACCAAGGGTGTCAAAACCCAAGTGCACGAGAGCCGCAGACTCCACTGTGTTCCCTTCCTTTTCAGAGACTCTTCGTTCCTGAGAGAGCAGCACTGGGATGCGGGGAACGGATGATAGTATGTAAATAAGAAAAGCCAAATAGAACACCGTGGAAGGACAGTGGCAACCATGTCAGTACCACCCAGCCTTGCCTTTGCCATAGAGTTACCCAGAGTCATCCCAGCGAGTGGCCTTGGCCAGCACGGTGCTTGCCACGTGGTGCTGCAACAACCGCTCGGGTGCAGGTAATGCCGCACTAGACCCACAGCCACGCCAGCCCACCTTACAACCGTGTGCCATATTCGCAACCTGTCCCGTCACCGAGGCTTGCCCGTGTGGCTGCTTCAGGGTCCAAGGGGGTTATGCCGCCAGCACCGCTTTATTCCTAAGAGACCGAGCTGAAGGCAGGCAGGTTGCAGCACCGTCTACACAAACACACAGCAGGTCTCCATAGATGGATCATTATTTATGTAGAGTTTGTACTGATGTGTTCGACAAAATTTTCACCTCTTTCAAGACTCCTTATCTTCTTTTTAAGAGGGATCTAAGTATTATTTATTAGTCTTCTCCAAACACAAAGCTCAAAGACATCTTAACATCTGGTTTAGTCTCAGTAGTGAGAGTGAAACACTCAGAAGAAAAAAAAATTGCTGGCTTGATGTTGGTGAAACTTGGGCAGTATTTCTGGCAAAAACTTTGGATGAGGATGCAACAAAAAAGCCTGCAGAGAACTGTAAAGGGAGGGAGAAACAGTCACCAAAGCCTATAAATTTCATTTTGAAAATAAGGCGTCGTTCCTATTATGCCTGTGGATGTATATCTTCCCCATATAAAGTTTTAAAAGCTTTATATAAAAAGCTTTATATAAACTATACTTCTAAGCAAGCTTGTAATTAGCTAGGGGCAGGCTTGGCTCTAATTATAACTTGTAGAGACACACATTATGGAAATACTTCGCTAATAACCGTAGCGATGCTCTGTTGATGGCTGAAGTCAGGCTGGCATGTGATGGCCCTGTAACCACCCGAGTACTTTCTGCCTCGTGTAAACGGGGCTCCCTAAGGAAGCCCGCAGGACCGGTCTGTCAGGCCGTCCTCCCAGCTCTGCCATACGGGGCAACGCTGGCTTCGCTGCCACCGCTGCTGTGACGCCCTGCGTGCCTGCATCCGGCTTCCCTGCTCCTTACAAGTACGCTGTGGGATACCTGTCTTCACCTCACCAGGAGATGCTGTACCCAAAGGACCAGGGAACCCGATGAGAGAGCCAAAATTGCACCATTTCGGCCACAGGCAAGGTCAGACTGCATCCAGTGCATGAATCAGTCAGATGTCAGCATACACTGTGAACACGTATACGTTAATCTGTACAGCTTTTTTCAAAGATATAATGAAGTTGATCCCACATCCCATCACAAAAAGCCAACAGGATGCTCTGCTAGAAGAATATCCCTCCAAGTCAAAGTTCCGGTAAATCTGCAAGTTCATACAGGTCCCTCACAACTTTGGATCCAACCTCTACTGACATAAGAAAGGTCCATAAAGGAAGTTGTACCCTTTTATTCCAACCTTGGAAGCTGCTTGCATGGCAATCTCTACTTGGGTACAAGCATGCATGGATAATAAAGTGCAAAAACAGTACAAATCACTGGGAAAATGGCTATTTACCATCAAATACAACACAAGTTTAAAAGATGCATTGCTACACACTATGGGTGCCTGCTCACACATACTGTTACGTACTAGTGAATCACTGAACTGGGCTGTAGAAGCCCTTCATGGTATTAAAAACCTATCTCCTTCGCAATGCATTTGGTACAGATAAATAGATGAGTGTAAAAATGCAGTCCCGTTTTCTTAATAGAAGAAAATTCCACATGGAAATGTTAGAAAGGAAAAGAAAATTAACTGCTGTTTTAAAATCTGTGTACAATATGCACAACTCCTTTCAAGAAAGGAGGACACTACTTCTGATGTGGGGAGCAGACAGCACCGTCCTTCCCGATGTCTTGTGTAAGCTTCATGTTGCACGTCTGTAATTAAGTTAGGTTAGCTATAGTAGGGGATCCTATATGTAAAGCAGACTCATTTAATAGTGGTTTGCTTTAATACAGCTTAATACTAGTGTTAACAGATACAAATTAACCAATAGAAACCTCATTCAAACTGCAGGGGAGATGCCCCTTGTGTCCTCCCGCGCTGGTTTAACTGGATCAATTAGAAAACCTCTCCAGGTGAAGCTGTGCTGCCTGCAGCCGGCTGCACGGGGCCGGTGAACAGGGCAGCTCTGCTTGGGCCACCAGCCCCTAGTTTGGCTCCATCAAAACAAGCCAGGTCAGCCTAAAGAGACCTTTGCTAACTATCACCTTTGAAATTGCTGGAGTTTTCGAAATCGGTTCAAGTGGACTTGCAAAAGCCGGTCAGTCGGCAGATCTAAGGGAAGGTAAGAAGCGGCTGAGTTCAGCTGGGAAGACGTTTCCCTGACCTTGGCTTACAGCCCACCCAGATGGCTCCTGCCACCTCCTCCCCACCAAGCCCTCACCTGGATGGGTAGAAATCTTATTATCTTAAACACTCAAGATAGCCGAAATTTCTGTAACTGGGAATTAGTGACTCCTCGTCAAAGCAAAAGGCAGCAAAACCTATGTGACAAGATGTGTTTAAAAATCCTTACTCCATCTCATTTCTTTACCCATCCCTTCCAAGAAATTGTGGCCTCTGGTGCTTAGTCTTTCGGCCATCAAAAATCCAGCTTCTGAGAAAGGTCAGCGTAGAAGCCAGGCAAGCGATTCCTGTTGCTGAACAACACCCTCTCCTCCACTTCCCTGTAGTTACAGAAGATGCATTAAAAAGAAAATTACTGCAGCTACAAGGCTCCAGCTGAAAACTGCTCATGCACATCCTCAACTTTGTGTACACAGACCTACCGAAAAGCTCGAACGGTTGCGGTTGCCTTTCAGCTCCGTGCTGCTCGCTTGGACATGTACAGCTAGGGATGAAATCAGGCCATCTGAGGAGTCACACATACGCTGTGCAAGCTATATTCCTACCACAATTATTAAGATATGGACGGTGAACAGTAAAAGGAGTTCAACTGACCGTGACATGTGCATATACGACGACAGATACTTACACATGGTCTTATTTATATAGAATTCCTCCTTCCCATCCCATTATTCATATTTTGTCACCGTATTCTGTCAAGTTTTTCAGACAATTTTTGACATACAAAATTTTGGTACAACTCTAGTGAGAATGAGTAAAACATGAAGCAAACACTATCCATCTCAAGTAAATCCCTTGGTACTTAGGGAGAGCTTGCGCTCGAACTCTGTTGTGAAATAACAATTGTATTGAACAGAGAAGACAGTAAATTCCCACTGTAGCTTAAATCCTTCTAAATACTAACCTATGTTTGAAGACCAATAAAAACAGTGCTTTCAGGTTAATCTTCTGCTTTTTTTGTTGTTTTCGACTTTAACTCCTTGCATTAAAAATTCACAGAAAATAAACCAATATCCCTACAAGACCTGAGCTACTTAAAGTTAAGTGCTAAGAAGTATTGTGAGGCTTGGTATGTGCGGACCCTTTCTAGGCTTTGTGCTGCACGCACCCCCCTCCGAAGCGAAGGGGCTCCCCGCGGCACACAAAGAGAAGGCTGTTTGAGCTGAAGTCACAACTTCAAAGACCAGTAGCACAAAAATTGCCAACTCGCTTGGCCATTCAAGCGAATGCCAACTGAAACAAAAGCACACCAAGGAAAGTTGTTACCGAATGCCACACTGGGAAAATAATGCAAATTTGTATCGATGATCAACTTAGCTTTAACTAAGTCTAATGAGCGACTTTGCTTTTGTTCTTTTTCATCACTACACTCATTTTTGCTCTCTAACGTCGAAAAGGTATTTCTGAAGCATCAGTTAAGAAGAACCCTCTCATTTAAAAAAAAAATAGTGACACCCTCCCCCCTTTTTGAAGAAACATTAGTCTTAAATGCATTAAGTTTAGATTTCCTACATTCTGTACTTGGTCAAAATATGCAGCAAATACCTAAGTAGCGCTTGGCCCCGGTGAGACAACAGTCTGCACAGACTCACTTGTAATACGTGTCTGCCTTTCAGCTGTTTAATCTCCATACACCGTATTTCCTTCATCAGCACTGCAGCATCACTCCAGTTTGCCTCAGTTTTTTTGTGCCTACAAAGTATCGTGGGAACATCAACACTTGGCAACCTAACACTTGGGTTTTTAACATGACACCACAGATCTCCACGTTACTTTGCTCAGTTGGTTGGTAAAACGTTACAGCAAATAAACAGATGCATAAAGTATTTTTTTTTAACGCTTGTAAGTGCCATATTGAAATGTAAACACTTTTCACTGTGCATATTTTTATGGAAAAAGCTTTTCAGAGTAAACTGTTTTAAAGGAACGGAATCAAATTTAAACACATGCACAATAGATTTACATTTGGAAATTAATTTGGTAGCAATTTATGACCCTTTGACGTGAACTTTCACAGCCGTTCTTAGAGCAAGAATGTATTAGTTCAGAAGTGTTACGTTTTGCCTGGCCTCAACAGGGAAATTACGGCTGACGCTCCTCTAAGTTTCTTGTTACTTAGAGGAGTTACTAAGTTTCGAGGCTTCTAAGTATCAACATCTTATTTGAAAATCTTAAAGGATGAACGAGAAAGCAGCATAAACCTCCGGTTTCTTCACGAACAAATCCGCGTTACACAGAGGTGCTAAAAGCCGATCCCCGCCCCCCCCGAACCTATTTATTGCCTCCGCGTCTCCCGGCTGAATGACGACGTCCATGCCGGCAGCCCCAGCGCTGCAGTGCCCCATCGGCCTCACAGGACAACAGTCAACGTCAGGAAGGGCAGACGCGTGACGCGGCGCTTCTACCGAACGTCAGC
>NW_010576118.1:0-5065 GCF_000687285.1 Phaethon lepturus | reverse complement strand
AAACCAGCTCTATCTTGGCTGAAACCAGGACCGTATACACACACACATGCTTCTCTTGTGTACTTAGACTTTGCAGTATTTTCCTTCAGAAAATATGAAATGCTTTTCAAGTCATTAAAATGCACCTACAGCAATTTTGGAGTTGGTAAACCTAACAAAAGTCGTTTAAGTGATTTGTCCAAGATAATTCAATAAGTGCAGCAACAGAAAAACCCTGGAGATTTAACACTTTCTTCTCTCTCTACCACAAGATGAAAACACTATTATCTCCCTAGACCGTTCTTACTCTTTCAAGTGAAATTTATTCCAGCAATATATGGCCTCTGAAGTCCCATTTCTCTGATAATACATAGATTTTTTCATTAGCTCTTGACAAAATGCTTAATATTACTGTTTATTTTATCTCACTCCAGGCAAAATGACTGTGAAGAAATAAGAACCGGATCCTAACAGCATCAATCTTTGACATACTTTTCTTCTAGAATAATATAAGAAAAAACAATGCTTAGACTAAGATTTTTTCAAAGGCCCCTAAAACTTCCAGAAAGTAAAATGTCATCTAAGCCAAGAACCTGACTTTTGGAGGATCCTTTTCTGTAGAAAGAATGATCATTTCTATAATCATCATCTTTCCTGAATCCCAGTCTTGTGAAAATGTCTTCAGATATGAACTATTTTCAACAGAAAAATAAATTCTGCCCCTTTTATTCTAGATGCAGAGCAATGTTTTTTTTTTTTGGTAAAACAGCAGGGTACGTTTCTGTTCCCTTACACACATAACACACTGCACACTTCACACATCACTTCTTCACTTACAATCACAACCTGCACCTTGTTTAGAAGATTGCCTGAAAGAATGTTACCTGTGCTGTCGATATGAATGTTTCCAACATTCAAATATCAAAATGCTTTTAACTCAGAGATAAGAGAATTAGCATTGACTTAAAATGAAGACTTCAACACAGATTTCTATCCCACATCAGTTTGTATTCTAATGCCAAATCTCTGAAACAGTCAGTCCCGCTTTGTTTCTGCCAGATGAAGCACAACATCTGACAACCACCTGTAGAGAAATTAAACCCTTGTTTTCATGTAACGCTTTTTTTGGTTCTGTGCTGTGCTGAGTTAATATGACAAATGTATTATAGCTGAAGTATGATAATGAATTGTGTGAGTTTATATTAGGTTTGAAAGCATTTTTTGCCAAGTTTGTACTCACATCATTTGCAAGTCAATACAAAAATCAACATAGTAAGAAAACTAATGTAGTGTACATTGTATTAGCCCCTTTCTTATTACTGTCAGAAATTAATTGCAGCATGCACAAACAACTCAGGACAGTTCTACTTCACCCCTGTGGTTATTGAATAAGGGAATCCTCAACAGAATGCCTCTAAGGGACTCTGCCTCACACAAAGGTCTCAGCCACAGATAAGATAAATTCTTAAATTAAAGCTAGGGGGAAATACTAAAAAATACAATTCAGTTCACAGACCCCTACCTGTAACTTCTGCAGGAAGTTTATGCTGAAAAAGAGCTGAAGGGGAAGACCAATTCTGAAAAACACAACTAAGACTTTTTCCTAAACATTAACGTTAACGTCTGGACTCTCAAAAGTATCACAAAGTGAACTTTCTAGCCACAGCTCTCTCAGGGAGAACTGTTGTTTCTGTGATGTGGCTTCTCTGGTGTCCAAAGAGTAGTACTGTATTATACCCTTTCTTTCAGTGAAGTTGCTAATAGCAACTTACTCCTTTAACCCAGGCATCCATTTTTAGAAAAGTTTTAGAAATATAGTGTCTTTGAAATTACTACCATTAACTCAGATTCGTTTTCAGTTGGCTAACAAGTTCAGAAACTACTAAGTGGCTGGGGTGGGCAATCTTATTGCCATGTGGGTGTAACATGCTCATTTAAGTTTAATTCCTTTAGGAGACCAAGTGGGAAAATGCTTTCTTTTAATTGCTTCCCCTGGCCCTCTGTGGAAGTGTAATGTGGATTCTCCTGTACCAGCCTGGAAAGAACATTACACTGCTTCCCCCATGAGAGACTGCAAGCACAGCTTGCTTTTCCTTGTGGTCAATGATTTCACAGCACTTCCCTTGCTTTAATCAAAAGATTAAGTATTTTCATTCCTATTCTCAAACCTAGAAGCTGCTTTTCCACCTTGCTTGCAGATTTCCTTTTACTTAGGAATACTACTTTGTGCCTGAACCCACAGACTTGAAGGACCAGCCCTGCAGGCCTTTTAATCTCATTCACTAGAATGAGATTGTACACCCTACTTGAACCTCATGCAGCCTGATCTACAATAATTACATTCATTTTCAAAGGAGAAAAGTGGGAGCTGTTTACTAATGCTTCAAGCTTCTGGATAGTAAATTTGGACTGCAAAGAAAAGGCATCAGAACAATCCACAGAAAAAGTGCAAAAAAATCAAAGAGACAATGGAAGTCTTTTGTTAAAAAGGTCCATGTGGTCAGCAGAGCTCTCTGAAGTGACGAAAGTTATAATTTACATGTTATATCATCTGAAGGTTTACGCAGCTTCATTCTTCAGCCACTGCTTCCAAGAGGCTCAGAAGCATCTCCTTCACAACTAACCAGTTGCTCATTTGATTTCCTTTGAAGTCTAAAACTGTCAAGCAAATGGGAAACAGAAATACATAGACTAAAAGTTAAATATATGAAAGGGTTTTTTTTTATTATAGAAGGGAAATACTAGAAAAATAATCAGGCCAGTTTCCAGCAACGTAGATGTGCATTTCCCTACTTCTGTATCCTCTAAGTTTCATTATTTGCAAATTCCATAGATGCAGGTTTGGCTGGGGGTGAGGGAACACCTGGGAGGAGGAAGTAAGCAGCTCCCAATCTGTTTTTTTTGCTGAGATTGCAACATATTCTGAAGGCCTTTACTGATCCTCCAGCTTACCCTGTTTCTAATCTCACTGATTTTCTTCTAAAAAGCCACAACTTTGCTTTTATGCTCCAATTGCAACATTAGTAGATGAACCAATTAAAAAAGCTATGTGTACTGTACATGGACATGAATAAAGTAATATGCACGGAGCAATCAAATTTTACCCTGAATAATACATCTGATGGTCTTGGTCAATAATGCTAACCCATCACAACACAGGGTAGTGGATTTGAAGACAAAAGTATCATCAAATGTAGCTAATTTTTGTTAAAAAAGTAAAAATTAAGATGCAACAGACAAGGGGTATTACAAGTAACTATTGCCTGGGATAAATGGGAGGTGAGTAAATGCAAATAATCACTCAGAAAACCAATTATTTACATGGATTAAAACCCAATTCTGATTACCAAAAGTTAGCATTTATGCTAAACATGACATGGACTTTCTTAAAGAGCAAATACTGTAACATTTATAGTCTAGTTGATAGTACACAAGTGAGAATCTGAGCTTCTCACATCCAGTTCTGATACAGACTGGCTATGGATACATGGTGAAATAAATTTGTGTCACATATGAAACACTTCTCACTGGAAATGCTAGTCTCTGCTAGTTTCTCTGATGCTTCCCATTCCATATATCTATTAACTTCAGAAAAAAATATTCATTGACCCATTGTACTGCAGTTCTGATGCCTGGACACCAATTTCCCTATTAGCTGATGTTTTGGGCAATAAACTGTAGTAGCTGAGTAACAGATCTACTGTTGGTGGATCCTTCTGAAGGTTTTGCCTTGAAGGTAGTGAAGGGACTTGCCAGAACTAAGTACAGACTTATCTAAAATCACTCACTATGAACTGATGATTAATCCAGATATCCAAGTTTGGTTAGGGCAGTCCTTACAGTTTTTTCTTCTGCTCCCATGAAAGAAACACATATAATAAGAATGATAGACACATGTAATAATATAAATGACAACTTTTGCTTCTTTAATGCTCTTAGAATTTTTTGTCTTCACATTAACATTGTTACATATCAACAGCTTCAATCTACCTCTTCCCTTTCAATTTCTCTGCACCGCAAAAAGTTATCAGCGTCTTTAATTATTTTGAGTAATTTTGAACACTTATTACCCTTATTGTTTTTAAAGGCTTTCTGCCAGGAAATGAGGATGAAGGACACTTAAATTTCAGTGGAAGTTATTTTTTTTACTGTAAATGAATGTCTTATGATTTCAGGATTTTTAACAAAACCTTGATCAAGTTCTAATGGTGACTGTCTTCAAATAAATAATTAGTTTTCAGATCTTATGTTCCAAATGTAAAACCCATATGCCTATATGTTCCAATGTGCTCACCTATATGAACGTGACAAGGTTCTACCAACAACCATCTTTATACCTGTCTTTTTTCCTTCCAAAAAATAAGAAAAAAAAATCTCTATTCACTGAAACAATATTCATCTTATTGTACTTAGCATCCTAACATTTTTAGTGGTGACAACATCATTTTGTCTCCCTTTCATTTCACTTGCAGAGTCTGGAAAGGGGCCCAATCAGAAACACTTCTAGCATGGCCACTGCCCTGCGGCTGAGGGGCAAAGGCAGCTTTTTTAATGTTTCCAGTTGATCTGTGCTGCATTGAGTGAGAATTCCAGGTAAGAGGGGTTCATCTGGTAGTGGACATCCTGGCACTGGCTGCAGATCAGCCATTGCTGGTGGGTGGACCTCTTCTTCATTGAAGTTTAGCATCTCACAACAGCCAGCATTATCCTGCCGCCAACTCCGCGACACTGGGGTGATCAGTGCCTCTTTGCTGCTACCTTTCTGCTCCTGTATTGTACTTGATTTACTGTGTCTGTCAGAGGGTGGGGATGGAGCGCACCCACTACGCAACGGGCTGCTGGTCTTTAAAACAAAGCGTGTTACGCACCAGAGGACGTGACCCTAAGTGACCAAAGGTAGAAGCAAGGAAAGCTTCCCGAGTCAAAACGAACCCGACACATGTGATTCACGGTCAAGCTGCGGAACCCCTTGCCACGGTCCACTGCTAGTGCTGCAGCCTGTGCGCCTGGCCGGCGAGCGGTGAGAGAAGCAGGGGTGAGGCAGCGGGGCAGAGCGCTGGCGTCTTTCCACGCGCTCGACAGCCTG
>NW_010576117.1:0-5066 GCF_000687285.1 Phaethon lepturus | reverse complement strand
TGCCCAATTCCCCTGCATGCCTCAGAGGTCCTTGTGAGGCTGAGATAAATGCTATTTTCTTTCCTTTGACTATAAGGGGAATCTCAGCTACAAATTCAGATTCTGATTTCTGCATGGCAGATATTTAAATTCAAGTATGTGCTTCCATGCGCTGTTTCAGAATTGGACTCAGCTTGAGCAAAATAAAGTGGTCACTTTCCCAAGCAGGAGTATTTCTATGGAATTTCCCTTGTTCAGGGATCCCTTTTGCGGTTTAAATTCCTACTCCATCATAATTCATTTATATTATTATTAGAGAAATTCTTGAAAAAAAATTATATGAAAATGCAATACTCTGTGGCTAAACTCTCTTTGTTTTCTCAGCTAAGTATACACTCTGCTTGCCAAATATTGAGCTATAGTAAGAAAGGTGTCTTGAATGTCCAAGGACAGAATACATTTGCAGTTTCCTGGCTATTTCTAGCGTAACTACATTTTAGCAATAAGACTGAGAGCCCACCGGATTAATGTGGGCTGCAAAGAATTTTGAAACCAAAAGGAAGCATTCCTCAAAATAAGGGAAAATTACATGTAAGTCTTAGAATTTTCATCCCCCAAGGCAAGAGCCAGAGGGTAGCTGAAATTATATTTTAAATGGTTTTTTCCTTTATAATGCATGCCAATTACTCCTACAGTAAGTAGATCTGGTTTCCTCTGCCTGTTTTGAGAAGACATTACTTACTTTATAGATAAAGGCACAGTTCTATGTCCAACAGCACATTAGCAAAGAAATAATTCCTTGCAGCTGAGGGCTCTGCCTGCCATCTGTATAGTTTAGTGTGCCAGATCGGGACATCTGTCTTGGAGACGTCCATCAGCAAGAACTCCTATTCAAAAACATCTTCAGGTTTCCTCAGGGTTTCCCACTTCGTTTTCATGAGCAATACTTCTCACCCACACACTCAAAAATTATTTACCACCTGCTATGTTCAGAGACTTGGGACTTCCAAAATTACCATCCTATAGCTTAAAAGCCTGGGTTTCTGCTGCTAGTGAAGTCAGGAGAATTGCAATAAATCCAAATGGAAATTGGGGAAAAGAAGAGGAAAACTAGTTACAGAGGTAGTTCAGAGAATGAATTTCCACAACATACATTAAAAATCAGCAGAGAAAGCTGCTGTTAAAATGCAAATGACACATAGCCTTTATCACTCATTCTGAATCTACTCTCAAATCAGCTGCTGGACTTTGAAGCACTTGTTGATGAAGTGAGTTAGGATTAATGACTGTGAAAGCATCAACTTCCTTTTGTCTTTTAGTACATGATGAGAACAAAAACTAGTAAGGAAATAAGTAACACTTTGCTTTCTGTTTTAAATTAAATTAGGCAAAATAAGGCCAGAAGAGGAGCATTTGAAGTTGTCTTAGAGATTTTTTCAGACTTTTTCAGTCAAACTGCTGCTAGAAATATAAAGAAAAAAATGAGATACAGTTGGAGCATCATTGTCATGACTATAATTGCTTTAGAATCAGCCTGTTACTCTCTAATAGAAATGTGAAAAATTTCTGTTGACATATTTGTAAAATGGATTGACCCAGTGTTTACTCAGTAAAATAATTTGATGTAATCATGATCTGCAGCTGGTTTCTAGCATTTGCTGAAGCCAAGACTTGAAGAGAAAAAAAAAAAAGTAAATGTTGAATGCTGGGATTGATGTGTTAAGGACATTACATACTTATGTCAAATAATAGTTTTTTCATTTTTCTCTACAAATTAGCTTAGGCATTGTGTATTGGTTACGTGTTTTATTTGTTCTTCTAAACTGTACAAGTCTAGAAGTTTTCTAAACTGTTTGACACAGTCATTTTAGGGGCAATGCATTAAGCTATTAATCTTGTCAGGTTCCTGCAAAGAATAGGCTCAGAGAAGTGGGAATTTTTGTAGACAATTCATAAGGAAAAAGTCCAGTGAAACTCCAGCTGAGAAATACTTGCAGAGCATTAGCCAGTTCTGTGCATCGTCTGGTCTCCGTTCTTTTCCCACATTATCTTTATTATGTTCGGCATCTTAGCAGTGGTCGGATGATCTCAAGCACTGAAGGTTTTCAGTCTAATTCAGCAAGGCATCAGCCTCAGTGAAAATTAACCACGTCCTAAATGGCTGTGCTGATTTCAGGTGAGCTGAAATGTGCTAAAAGCTAAGCATTAGTTTAAATGCTTCATAAAATCAGAATCACAATCAGTGGTGATAAAACACTTCGGAAGCTAAAAAGATGAAAAGCATTTTTGAAAGATACATGAAAATAATTTATGATCATTGTATTTGTGTTAAAGCAATGACATATGCAACTCTTTAGTTTTCATGCCTTATATATTTCACTAAGATTAATGTTGCCAAGTTTATTTCCAGCAATACATGACTTTTTCACCCTTAGAAACTTAGTACATGTAAGAAGGCCAACAGATGCATTTTATCTACACCATGCAATGAAGCTGCAACACTGAAAGTGATGCACAGAGAATTTAGTCCCCTAAGCTCAAGTGCTCTGATACTCTGAGCAAGTAGGGATGGGTACACAAAGAGCAGAGGCTTTCTTCCCCATCTGCCTCCTTCCATTTTGTTTTGGGGGTGGGAAACAGCTCAAGCAAAGGGTTTGCTTTGGGGTTCACTACGTCTTATAACACAGGATTGCACAATACGGTGCTGTTTCCATGCCATTTACTCTGCAAAAGAGCTGTGTTACAGGCATACAGTTCTAATCACTTTGTGCATAATGGATTACAATATTTTGCTATTTTTTAATTACATTGATTTGATGAACCACATTTTGATGACCCTCTCTGTTTTAAAGAAATTCTATTGATACAGACTGGCATTATAGATGAACTAGGTACCACTTATGGTTAGTCTGGCTTATTGCCAAGCATCATGATAGGAAAGAGTTTAAAATTTCTGGTTTTAAACCTTAGCAAAGAATGATTTTTCTTCTCTTTTAAATCTGCACTTCTATAATTATGAAAAGCAACTCATTTTTACCATCACCTACGGGCAGAAGCTGTAAGCTGCCATTTCTTTTCCTGTACAGCTGTCTGGTTCAGTAAATACATCTTTGGAGACTCATTAGCATTAGTTACCCAGAGATGTGCAGCAGTGAATGGTGGTTTGTGCTTTATAAAGGGCTTCCTCAGCCCTCACTTGCTAACATAATTATGAGCTTTTCTGTCGTTAAGGGAGGAGCGCAGATTCAACACTGTACAGGAGACCTGAAGGTTAAGACTGAGCAGGCAGCAGGGGCATCATCTGGCATTCCCCACAGGATCTTGTAGCATCCTTATGCCAGACTTTCAGCCAAGGTCCAGCAAGGTTTCCCTTTCTGAGGCCTGGCAACTGTTTTTCAGCGTTTCATTAGAGTTTGGGTGCTATATGTGTCCACAAAGTAATTTCTCTTGCTCCGTGGTAGCTGAAAGGCAAGAGATTTGTTCAGGGCCAGCTAATGACAGAGAAGCAACATGTCCTCCTGGCCACACAGCCCTTGGGTTATAGCTCCTACTTGGAATTGCAGATAGACATTGATGTTACTTAATTTG
The DNA here is from genome assembly GCF_000687285.1 of Phaethon lepturus. Taxonomy (NCBI): domain Eukaryota; kingdom Metazoa; phylum Chordata; class Aves; order Phaethontiformes; family Phaethontidae; genus Phaethon; species Phaethon lepturus. Next base: position 1,499 of record NW_010576117.1, on the reverse strand, counting down.
GAAGCATCCATGTTAACTCTGCAAGCTTATGAAAGAGGGTAAAGTGCACCATATTAATATTTGTTGTTATCAAAGAAGGAGAACAAGAAAGCCAAAGGGCTCTGCATTTAGATTATTTCAAAACATTTAATGTGTGGCTGCATTATTTGAAAAATAAGATAAATAAAGACCCAGGAGATAAGGCATTTTGGTTTTAGTGGAAAAAGAAAGAAGAGATGCTAACCCTTTCATTGAGCAGAGTAGCTTTGTCCCTGAGACAAATGTGCTGGCAGACACATCGCTGCATGTAGGTGAAAGTGGGGAATGGGGAGAGGCATGTTGTTTCTCAGCCAGTGTAAGCACTTGTCTCAAAATTAAGGAGTTCAGAGGAACATTTTCGAATATACTAGAAGATCCGGAGAGAACACATCCCACTGCTTTTCAAAAACACATTGTGCTCATTTCTTTAGATAATCTGCACAGTTGTGATTTCAGGTTTCTGAAGTTTTCAGTAATACACACTAGGGCATTTTATTATAATCCCATATCATAAAGTGTTTCTCCTGGCTGGTCTACAAAAAAATGTCATGGCATGATTTTACAGTAACAAGTCAACTCATTAGCTTCCAGTTGGGGCTCTCTTACTGTGCACTTTGCATATTTTTGTGTTCAGATAGTAAGGACTGTGGAGTAACTGCTTTGCTTATTGTGTACTGATTTCCCAAGTAAAAAAAAAAAAAAACCTACATTTTCACTGAGTAACATATTTTTCAGATTGATGTACGTTTTGTTGTGATGTAAGTTATTCAGGTTTTCCTCTGGTGCAAATCAGACTGAGTATGAACTAAGGGGTTTGTCTTGTAAATTTTTAACTTAATGGAAATAATATTAGAGTGTGATAAAATTATAATAGAACTTATCAGTGAGTATAAATGATGTATCTCATTGGATAACATATTCCAGATATCTTTTATTGTATTTTGGACTGAAGGAAAGGCAAGAAAAGGGAAAAGATACTGAATTGTAAATATAATTTAAAAATATGATTTGAAGTGGCCTTGATAAATACAAATGCCAGTGGTCCAAGTTCAAGGACAGGCTTTTAAAAAACATCTCAGGAATATGCATGATTTTTTTTTATCTTCCGTGCTGCTCTTTCCAAAATTGTTCAACACCATATTGAGTCCTTTAGGATCAGCTATCTATAGTTGTTTTAGCCTATCATTACATTATCAGTTATTGTTTGCTCTATTCTTATAATTTCTCATTATGCACCTTTGTTTCATATATAATGTTTATATCCATCACAGACCATTTTAATTAATATGTTCAGCACTTTATTCTCAGCAGTTAAGCTTTTTTTCCCCCCCCTAGATCATTTAGAAGATATATCTGACTGCGGTGGGCTGACCCCAGCGGGGCACCAGGCGCCCACCCAAGCCGCTCTGTCCCTCCCTCCTCAGCTGGACGGAGGGAGAAATTGTAACAGAAGGCTCGTGGGCCGAGATAAGGACAGGGAG
>NW_010576116.1:0-5059 GCF_000687285.1 Phaethon lepturus | reverse complement strand
TCTCTGTCTCTGTCTCTGTCTCTGTCTCTTTTTCTGTCTTTCTCCCTTCCCTTCCCTTCCTCACAAATCCTACCAGCTCTTGGCAGGATAGCTGGAATCAGTCATTCTTAAAATAGGAGGCATTCATTAATAGCTGCAAATGCAAACACAAACTTTTCCCTCAGCTTGAATTCAAGCTTTGCTTTTTTGCTTGCTGGAGAACTTACCCTATCTGCAGCTCCATAAGGCAAAGTGGCACATCTGCAAGTAAAAATCTCATTCACTTACTATACAACAAAGAAATGCCAGGGCAAACTGTTTTCAGAAAAGATAGTTTCCACTGTAAGAAAAAAATTAATCTAACATGCCTTCAGACAACTAATAAAGGTAAGTGATATTACAATAAACATATTTTTTGAGCTGTTCTTCTTTTTCTATCATGGAACTAGAGAAAATATGAACAACATATTCATGAAATATGAAATATGATTGTTGGATTATTAACAAACATTGTGCAAGCTATATTTAATTAACTTTAAGGATCTGAAATCATTGGAGGACAGATTTCATCCACTCCTTTTACTGGTTTTATATGTGACATACAGAGAGCTCTGGATTTCGTATTTTTCAGTGGAGACAGTGAAGTAAAAATTCCTGCACCATTTTTATTAACAAGAACACACAAAAAACCCCCCCAAAACCCCATCCACCTGACTTTTTTTTTTTCATTTATCACTCAGGATGTACACGCCAACATTTTAATGAGCTCGTTAACTTGGGATGTTTGAATTTTCTCAGTTTTTATCCATTGCCTAGAAAATGGAAAATGTGTTAGTGGACAAAAGTAGTCTGTGGTCCTTCATACCCTCAGGAATTTTATCCATGTCACTCAGAAAGTAAGAGGTGTGTATCCAGGTTGTCCATAATGGCATCCCAGACAGACTAAAGCATCTCCTCTGAAGAATGACGAGTGAACCAGGGTGCTCAATGGGCTGCATCCTGCTCCCTGCACAGTCCCTGGAGAGGAAGGTGTGATATCTCAACTAATTCAGAATACAAGATGATATGAGCATGGCTCATCTTTCTCTCTTTTTTCCTCTATTTCCATCTTCTTCTGTATCTACCTAGGCTCCAGAAGCCCTGGAGAAACGGGATTCAGAGGTCAGTGGCAGCACTTTGCAAAATCACACTGTGGGTGAGGCTTTGAAACCATGCAGACCTCAGCTCCTGTGAAGGCACACTATGTGACTTCCCACCACTGCCCTCATTTGACGTGGTCCACTCCTCGAAAACATGAGCAATTTCAACTCAAGATAGTTTGACAGGCAGGAAATAAGTTACCACAGCTGCATCCTTTTCCAGGGAAGAAGGATGAAGTGTAACGTAGCTCTTTTCACTAGAATCTGTTTTATTCGCAAACACTTTTCTCTGCTGTTTTATTTGAATCCCATATAAACAATTATTAGAAATGCAGATTTATTTCTTCCAAATGTAATTGTATGCTGCAAACCACTCGAGTGCTGTTGACCATGACTAATGTTAGCTGGCAAGGCTCGCAGGGGCAGCAGCTTTTAGAGGTAACTAGATCTGCTTGTGGCATTTCCCGTGGAAAAAAAAATACAGAAGCTGAGAAATTAAGTGTGAAATGTACCTTACAGTCTGAAAAACACTGATTTGCTGTTACTACCTAGAGTAAAAACAAGCACACATGGAGAAAAAGCCTCTTACATGGGAGTCTGTTTATAAGAAGGTTATGAGCCTTCTTATATTATAACGAATATTAACTATAATTATAACGAAGTCTTGTGCAAGCTTTTTAACCAAGGACTTCCAGGTCACTGTTATCCAATAATTACAATGAATTCCGTTTGCTTCTAATTTACTTCCTCACTTTGCAAACTGGTATTGCATCAGTGAAAAAGCCTGTGCTGTCACAAGCCCACGGCAGACTGATTTGCAAAGCAAGATGCATTTGTAAAGGCTAGCAGATTCTTAGAGATATCACAGGCAAAAACGAGAGAAAATAGGTAAACTACATTCCTGTCATTACAGTTTCATAATAGTCTTCCTCAGTCTTCCTCCTGTGGGTATCTGAGCACAGGTCAAAGCTCAACTGATTAAATGTAGGCATCTGTTTCAGGTAAGGTGAATCACACATTAGATTACATTTGTTGTTTGACAGAGCAAAATTTCTAGGAAAATAACTTTTAAAATTTATGTTTACCTACATAACTTAAAAATAAGAAATGTATTATACTGTCATCCTTTATGTATAAAGAAATACGCTGTAATTAGTATTAAATTCAGGACATTCAGGTTAAGTATAATTACCTTAAGATAGCTGCAAAAACTGCGCATAAGACAACAGTGTTATTAAAAATAATTTTATTTATTTACTATTATACAGTAATTTACTTGCTATAGAAGAACTTTTTAATTTCATAAATATTGTACAACTGGGATTTGGTACATTCTAGCATGAGATCACTGACAGTATCAGGACCTGGCTCCAAAACAATCCTTCTGGGCAGTCACTGTTGTTTGACAAGCTAATATAAATGCATATGAACAAGAATATGCTGGCATGTTTATAGTAGTTAAAGGCCAATGAAAATTGTTTTTTAGTCCCCAACATTTCCAAGATTTGTGAAACTTTGACATTTTCCAGGAAAACAGAGAAATAAACCAGCCAATGGTAAGAGTTCAAAGAAAGTGTGAAAACTGATCTATAGCCAAAGCATGAGCTAAGATCACTGGGCTCCAGAAAGAACTTATTGACCTGCCAGTGACAGTTCTATCAAAGCAGATCTATTTATCAGAAACATTTTTCAGTAAATTTGATAATTTCTGAAAAAAACCCCATAATTTTCACTGAAAGGTCCCAGGTTTTCTGTTGCATTCATTCATTTATTTACTCGACATTATCCAAAAAACAAATGTGCTGGAATTCAGTGTCCCTGCAAGCAAGGTAAGAATGATCTCCCTTTTAAAGGTAGAGAGGTAGAAAATGTAATGACTTTTCCAAGGTTCAATGGAAAGTCACATAAGAATCAGCTACTATAAAGCATTTATTCTGTAAAACATGCTTGTTCTAGCATTACTCAATTCTCTAATCACTTTGCCCACCCTTTTGTTTCTTCAGTCTCACTGTTGGGTCTTGTTATTGTCAATTATTTTAATCTTTCTAGGACTATATTTTCTTATTAAATATTTGTACAAGGACTTATGCAAGGGAGTGCTGAAAGTTGACTGTTTTCTTTGGACAGAAAGATAATTCATAGCATTAAGAAAACTCATGATTAGAAAGCAGTTTCATTGGCTCCAAAACTTGCCAACTCACACATTCACTTCTTTCTGGGAACAGCTTTAATGCCTTAAACAATATGCAAAAGAAAGACAGTATCGATGGCCCTAATGGTGGCTGTTAATCGCTCCAGGTTTCTAAACTTACTCAGGGGACTTGAGGAGCACTAAGGTTCCCATCTATCATCCTTGCACTGCAGCAGAAGTTTAGGAATGAAATGGCCAACTGACGACTCAAAACAGTCATTCTAAGTTCGTGAATAATTTTTTTTAAAACTATCCGCAAAAAATTGAGATTAAGTAGGAAACCATTAAAAAACTTAGCTACAGAGAAAGACAGTTGAGAAAAGGAGGTAGACATAATTTCTGTCTGGTGGTGAAATGAATTTCAAGGGCCTAAGTGAGATGTATTAGAACTGTATTCCAGTTCATTATGGTTCTTTTAATCCATAGGGGTTTATGAGCTTTAGAATGGATTCCATATAAAATTAGACAACATCCATCCAAATAAAATGAATTCAGGACTCAATAAAAGGGGTGAATCTCAGTGAATATTCAGCTTTGCAGTGCTTTCCACTGCTCAAAGATATACTACCAATGTCCTTATTGCTGAAGATCATCTTAATGATTCTTTCTGTTAGCTAAAAGACTAAAATATAAAAATAACTGTAAATATTTATCTGTCATTACAGGGGCAGTTCTCTATGAAAAACAAGATAGTCGTTGTGCAATATTTACATATTTATTTTAAATGCAGTAAAGGCTTTCCTCTAAAACTAAAACAGTGACAATAGTCTTTCATACTCTTTAAGTGAGGAGCAAACTTAAATGGAGTTTTTATTTGGTGATCCTCCCAAATTATGAATGATTAATGAACTCCCAAGACTCCCAATATAAATGTTTAAATAGAAATAAAATACTCAGATACAATAGATGGGATTCATTTCACAAAATTAACTTTATATATTTCATATTTGTCCTGGTTTCAGCTAAACCACGACATATTGTAGATGCCTCTTTTTGAGCTAGTCCCTCAGTCATATTTGTTTGCAGTCAACGGAAAGAAATAAGAACTAGGATTCACATCAGTCCATTGTAGAGGTTAAAAACAGTTCAGATTAATTACACAAAAAAAGAATATTTATTTCTAACATCTGATTATTCTATTCAAGTTCAGTTGTTGTTAAAGTCAACAAACTTGGAGTCTGTTGGAGGTCTGTAAGTTGCTGCAGCTCCATCCCTCTACATAAAACCACAGTGATTCACAACAGGAGAAGGTCTGACTCTGGGGTTTCTAAAAGTCAGTGAATTCAAGAAATTTTGAGGTCAACATGGTTTGGAAAGGGCAAAGATTTTTATTTACTACAGCAGTTTAGTTTACCCTACAACCACTCATCACCACCACACTTAGAGCAGAAAGTATTTAAAAGCTCAACAGTAAAATATACATTGCCTCTTTCTAACAGGATGGTGGTGTTAACAAGGTGTCAGGCACCAAGGTAACATGGAACAAAGCTGCACTTATGGCTCCCATAAGGCACTTATAATTAATGTACAGTAACAGTATTCTCCATAAGAGATGCCATTCAGTGCATTAAGGCATACTGATGAGCAAAATACAAGAACTTTCCAATTTCCTGCAAGATGAAACCTTACTTTACATTAATGCCCATGACTTGCCCCTGCATAGACCTTTTCTCATCCAGGTTTTTATGCAAAGTTGGCACTATGTAACAAATTTGCATAAGTCACAGAACCACAGAATCACAGAATCACT
>NW_010576115.1:0-4609 GCF_000687285.1 Phaethon lepturus | reverse complement strand
AAAGACCTTTAAGATCATCAAGTCCAACCCTATTTATACAATTTATACAAGGTTCAAGAAAAAGATTCCTCATTGTGAATTTTCTTAGATTGTGGATGAGGGCCCCAAGGGGAGGACATGTAACTTGCTTATTTGGACCGCTTAAAATGAGGATAGGAAAAATGTTTTTGAACGTTCAGTGGGGAGATGTCCTGTGTCATCAGAGGGTCACATAACCTAAGAAGTCTTTTTCATTTCTGATTACTGTAAGTCATCTTCTTAGTGTTGTCTGACACTACTGTCCTCTCCTTGTTGACTTTGAACTTGCTTCTGTCTCTGGACAAAACAAATTCAGAGGTACCAAAATACACATATTTTGTAAGACCCCAAAGCAATCAGAAATGGTGATGGTATTGAAGAGAAGATGCTGCAAAATACATGGTTGGAGATGTTATAGACTGCCAGGTTTTTCTCAGGGCAAAGTATTGCCTCTGCAGAGGTCACCGCTGTCAGACAGGAGGACGCAGGTCTGGAAATAAGAAAAGCAGAATCTGGTTTTATTCTTGCTGTATTGTTTGGGGCAAGTCATTTGGGGGAGGGTATGTTCATGTCTGATAACTCTGTCTTATGAAGGTTAGGTGGTTATTCATAGCTGTTCACCTGAGATGTTTCAACAATCAATAAAGAAGCAAAGGGGTACTTTCACAGGGTCATTCACTCACTCCTAAGACAGGTGAGGATGAATCACTTTATGTAAGTTCACCTGTATCTTTCCACATTTCCTGTAGAGTCTGGCCAGCTAGTTTTAAGTAAATTCCTAGATGACAAAAGTTAGAGAAGAATACCTCCCCTAATATCTATTTCCACCCCATGTTGAAGAAATGGAGAAATTCCCTTTAACAGAAATGTTAGATTGAAGTCCTATAACTAGCTTTTTCTCGTCTGTAAACATTTAGAATTATGTTTCCTGCCACAAGTGGGTTCATCTCTTCTGAGGGAGTTTCATAATGACTTTACAGTAAGGGTTTTTTTCCTTATTATAATCCTTCTTAAGAGTTAACTGGACTGTATATACCGTCATCTTTACAAAGTTGGAAATGCTTTTTTTCTTAATCAGAAATAGCTGTTACTGATTTCCAGTTCCATTACCCACTGTTCTCTGCCAGTAAAATTTGGTCTGGGTGTATTGAAACACGTTGCTAGAAAGATACTTTCTTAAATACTTATTACCCACATGATAATTAGTGCTGAGGGAGATAATTTTTCAGATGAAAATGTTAATTTTTCATGATTCAGACTTTGGGGACAAAAATAGCAGATTTGGTAAAGATTTCATTGGGCGTGTTTCTGAGGTCCAGGATGGACTTTTTGCAGTAGCAAGTGTTCCAATGTGTAAACCATACTCTGATGGCACGGGAGACACCTGCGCTGCTGAGTTATCCTAATGTCTGTGCTCATGGGTGTTGGGAGGGGAAGAGTGATGTTAGCTCAAGCATTTTTTAAAGGTCATGGTCCAGAACAAAAATTATGTATGAAAACTTGACATTTTCTGCTAAGTGGAATTCTTGTTTTCCACCTCACCCTAATTAAGATAGTGCTGAGAAATGCTTCCTAGTGCCTTTACAGAGACTGGTAAAAAGCATTCCCAGTTCCACAGTTTCTGTAACACAAAGATAGTAAAAGTGAAGATAGAAACAAAACCAGAAAATAGAGAAAACGAGACAAGTTTCATAGTAAGATGAGAAGTGGTTTCAGTGTTCTCAGTCATACATAAGCATCATAGTAAGGTGGACAGGCTTTGGAGAAATTTCAGGGAACATCCTGCTATGGGATTGTAGCTCTCTTTAAGGAGCCCCTACCACGCATGAAGGGGCAGCATGGGGGAAAACAATTAGATACTTCTCTGAAAAATTAAATTACTGAGTGATAGGGGATGTTATCACAGGATAACCAAAGATGGGAGCTGGCATTTCAATAGCAAATGAGAGATGTTAGGTAGCGGGGAGATAGGCTGTGAAGAGCCTTTCAGAGGTCCCTGTATGGGCATTGAACCATAACAACCACTCATCAGTGTTATAAAACTACCAGGAGCAGTATCCCCAGGCTGGGAAAGAATCTTCTTGGCAAGCTCGTGTACCACACCATGCTATCAGATAGAGCCCATCCTATTGAAAATTGAATCCCTTCAAGTTCCCTGGAACAGCAGCAGCTGGAGGGGAAATAACAGTAAAATTCTATTGCCATAATAAAACGCATTAGCCATCTGAACACTCATTTCAATCAAATAATACAGCCTATTCATATTTAAACAGGAAATATTGTTTAATGTTTATGGTAATGATCAAATCAAATTTTAAAAATTAAACATGAAATTAAACATTAAAGTGAGGTTCCAATATTTGGCACTTGGGACACTGTTTCCAGGACACCATTTCCAACCCACAGCTGATGGCTGCAACCAGCAGGGTCTACCCTCTTACCTTCACTTAGTACAACTTCTTGAGGAGGATGCTAGAAGGAGGCTTTGGTTTCACAGGAATGACCACAGCTGTTGTAGGGTAGCTGATCTGGAGTTGATCGTTCCAGTCTCCCCTTCTATCCATTTGGCTTTCCATGACAATGAGAGTTAATGGCTGTTGAGGGGGAAGTGGAAACCCAAAGGAGAATTATTTTCATGTGGAAGAAGCTAAATGGAGTTATTTTTCATCCAAATGGAAAGCAGTCATGTGTTCCTATTGAAATATTTTGGACTTCTAACTTCTTCCCAAAAAGAACGGGGAGAAGAAAAGTTACATAGATATTTCCAAAGCACATTGAAATAGGAGTAGAAAGTGCCACTGTGAAACAGCAAGTCCTCAGACATGCGTAATGGTCATAGAAGATAAAAATGCAAAATAACACAGTTGCTTTTCAAGTACTGTCCCTTTGGGGTAGAGCACAGCAACTGTTACACACCAGTAACAAGCAGCCATTTCTGTAGTGGTAGTAACTGGTGTAGAACTCCTGATTTTGGAAAAAAAAATGTTACTTTACACCAGTGGAAGCATGAGCTCAGCTGATTATTTTAAGGTTTTGACAGAGCTGGCTGAGTTTGTGTTTAATGAAGACCTTGGAGCAATGGCTAGCAGTTACGGTAGTGCTTTTGGACCATATCTTGTGTTACGGTAAACTCAGAGCCAGGAAACACCTTTCTCCCACACCAAATCTGGAGCAATTTTATTGATACTAAGCCTGGAAGTTCTTTCCCAACTCTCTTCATTTGAAGCCAGCAGAAAAGCAAAGTTTGAAAGAAAAAAGGTTTGAAACAAACCCACTGTCTCTAATATCTCTATGCATTTTGGCCATGGATCTCATCTGTGCTGTGAGCCTGTGCTTCAGTTTCTTGAGCTGTGCAGTGAGGTTAACCTTTTGCTCTAACAGTTGCATCTTTCAAGGGAGAGTATCTTCAGTGTAAATTAATATCAAATTAGTATAAATTAATATCAAATTAGCAATGCTTTGGACTACCAGTGAATTGCATGTCGTTCCTTAGAGTAATAAAAGCTCATCACAAAAGGCAGAATCAATCTGTCAATCCCCATTCTTATGTCGACTGTTTGCCCAAATTTATTATTGAAGAAGCATGAACAGAAATTTCCATAGTATGAAAAAATAAATAAAAAGACTGAATAAATTATCTGGGAAAGCACAACAAAATGGCAAGATTTATCTTAACCTGCGTCTACTGCTTTCAGCCCTGTACCATGCACTTTAAATTGGATTGGTATCCTATAAGAGACTGTCAAGGATTTCATTTGTTCTGCTTGACATACACATGTACAATTGGTAAAACTGCACCTTCTCTTAGTAATTGTCTACAGTGCTAAGTCTGTACCTAGTTACTGACTTCAAAAGTCAGGTTTCTCCTATGCAGTTCCCTGATCCAACACCAGTCCAACCATCTCCAGCTCTATCTGTTCATCTTTTGGCTCACCTTCCTGCGTTAAACCACCTTCCTCTTTGCAAATGGTAGCTTTCAGCTTTTTGTAATCAATCAAGACTAGAGTTTGGGGTTAGAGGAGTGAAGAGGCCAGTTCCTCATTTCTGGTAGCATCCTTGTATCCAGTGTGTCTACAAAATAATCATCGTGAGCTGGTGTTCGAGACCTTGGTGAATATTTTGAGGGTTTTTAAAGCAAGAAGGGTTTTTCTAGGGTTTGGAGCAGTGTGTTAACTAGCTTTAATAATATTTCTGTTTACTAATGGAACTGAAGAGTTTAGCGATCACATAAAGGAATTTCTGTCTGTCTGATGGTCTTCAAGCACATACAAATCCAGATTAGCATGCTGACATTCTAATGATTCCACAAAGCGTTTTTCCAAACTTGCAGCAACCTTTCTGTTCACAGACACATGCTGCAAACAGACCTGCTTGTAAAACAAGATATTTTTTTCTGCTCACCCAAAGAATTCCTATAAAATCAGTTATTTTTTTTCCACTTCCAGCTGAAAAGAGCTTTGGTTTTTGAGTTTTCATTTTTTAAAACCAAATAAACCTGCAGATTTTTTCTGGGAAGCAGACATTTCTGTGACATGCTGTATATTAGTCTAAATGCCTGGTGCTTTCTCTGCAAATATTCTTCATGGAAACT
>NW_010576114.1:0-5120 GCF_000687285.1 Phaethon lepturus | reverse complement strand
CCCTTCCAATCCAAACCATTCTATAATTCTAAAGAAATTCCCACTTTACTTGCTAGAGTTTGTCAGGGTTAAGTTTTTTAGCTTTTGATTAGTATATACTGTCTGTGTTGTTTTCTTAGTCATGTGAGAGTAGACTGATGGTCCCTAGTTTGTGAAGCACAGAAGATCTGTTTGCTGGCTGTATGTGAGCTATTTAATTACAGTGTTAGCAAACTTCAAGCTTTACAGACAGAAAAGAGTAGGCAGACATCTTATGTACATTGCATAACCTCAGTCAAACTCTGTGTGTATTTACTATCTGCTACAAAACATCCTGCCTCCTTCTGCTCCCTCTACCCCAGAGCTCTTGTCTGTGCCTTTAAGCCAAGAGCTTATTGCTGAAGTGTTTTCCCTGGCAAGGAGAAGCAAGTCTTGGATGTGCCTAGTCAACTATCTTTTGTTTCTAATTAAAGACAGCATTTTGTGCCCTTTCCTTTCTGACTTCTCCTAAAATCAATTCTTAATGCATTCAGTTGAAAAGCCCATCTTGCAATGTTCTTCAGAGTTCTCCTACAGAGGATCTGTTGTTTTGTAAAAAGCAGGATAGATGCATCAGTTTCAAAGTTAGTTTGGTTGGGGGTGATTTTTCTACAGAAACTTCTATTGTTAAGTAACAATTACTATGTTCTTAGATTTAAGAATTTAGAATTACAAAAGACTAAGCACATTTTTTGTCAAATATTTTCACTTTATTTTTTTGCTGTGAAGTTGGCTTATATTTTGACAGCTGTGATACTCATAGATATCTTTACAGAAGCAACAGTGTATTTTTATGCTGACATATGTCATAGGCTTTACCTGAATAACTACTCTGTAGATTCTAGAGTGATATAAATTTGAAAATCCCTCACTAACTGTTTGCATTTGTTGGTTTGCCTTATGTTGGATGGCTACATCTAACGTGTGGAGGAGTTAAAAGTGCAGTGCTGTGTTTTGCTAAGTAGTACAGCTTCCAACAAAGATGTAAAGGAAGTGCAGGTAGCATTCCTACTTGGAAATAAATGGTCTTGTAAAATTGCTGTGTAAGGTAGTGGTGTCCTGGATTATGGAGTACTTGCTATCAAGATAAGAATTTGGGAACTGTGTCTTGTAATTTTATTCTGTTTTTAATCCTTTACAGAATTAAAAAGCATATTTGGCCTATTGTCCCTGATCCATCCAAGAGTAACATTGCTCAGTGGTCTCCTCAAGTTCCAGCTAAGGTAATACTCATCTCTCTGCATTCTGTATCTTCCTAGTCCACAAGGTTTCAAATAAACTAACCAGTGGAAGTCTTCTGTCTTCTAGCACACACAGATTTCAAGGAAAAAAAAAGGATATTAAGTTTCATGACATTGTGATATAACATGGTTAGAAGACTTTATTGCATCAATAGATTCAGCATTAGAAACACATGGCCCATAGCAGAAGTTAACAGCGTAGAGCAGGCTTTAACAATTGTGAATTACATTCAGTTTACCAGTTGGAAGGGTCAAGTCCTATTTTACTCATTCACAGGAAATCAGGACTAAGTACACAGAATTCATGATTCCCATTCTTAAAACCCTGAAGTCACGTGTTCTCACAGTTCCATCATGAATGAGAGAGAAAGTTCCAATAATTCCATATGGATGAGGAGATGGCAGCAAAATTTATGCCTCATATGGAGTGAATGACATAGCAAATTCTGTTCAATAAACTGTGCTTAACTTCCATGAAGAAGTGCTGTGATATTGAATGCGTTATTGGAAGTAATGTATGTATGGCCTCAATATAGAATGTTCCTGTGCTGCACAGTACGTGGTTCTCTGTTTACGGCTCTTAAGATTAATTAAAATTGGAACAAAGCTTACATACCCACTATGGTTTTAGAATAGCTCCGTAATGAAGAGTTCATATTGGAAACAAAGCTATGTATGTCCTTCATTTTGGAACAGATACTTTGGAGATACTGCCAAGCTCAGTAAGGAGAAAATTTACATGAAGAAACTCAAAACAATTACAGAATAAAAATTCAGATATTTAATGGGGTTAATGGGGGTTTTGATTTTTAACATAACCTTCCTCTTAGGCAACATCCATCTCTTTCTTTCAGCATAACTTTAGTTCCAAAGATCAGATGTATCCAGAAGGCAGCTTTACAGATGTAAGCGTCGTAGAAATAGAAGCTGATGACAAGAAGTCTTTTTCAGAACAAGATCTAAAACCCTTTGACTTGCTTAAAAAGGAAAAAAGTACTTCAGAAGGGCACAGCAGTGGTATTGGAGGATCCTCATGCATGTCTTCTCCTAGGCAAAGTGTCTCTGACAGCGACGAAGGTGAAACTACACAAAACACTTCAAGCACTGTACAGTATTCAACTGTAGTGCTTAATGGCTACAGAGACCAAACACCTGTACAAGTCTTTTCGAGGTCTGAGTCAACTCAGCCACTGCTAGATTCAGAAGAGAGATCAGAAGATCATGCTGGAGGAGGTGACAGTACAACACAGAAGCAGAAGTATTTCAAACAAAATGGTGGTCAGGATGAAGCCAACACAGACAGGCCATGCTTTGAAAGAAAAAAACAAATTACTCCTGCTAATGAGGGGGATCTTATTGGATTTGCACAACTGCAGATCTCAGGTCAGAGTTCACAGCCATTGGGCACTGGGCTGGAAAGAAATACCCAGGAAGCTGTTCTCTCAGATGTTTTACAGACAAGTACTGAAGGACAAACTGTGAGACCTGCAACAGTGGAAGAAAATCCACCATCCGGTGATGAAATGCCAAAAAGTTACCTCCCACAGACTGTGAGACAAGGAGGCTATATGCCTCAGTGAGAGAAGAGACTGGCTCTGTTTAGGCCTTCGTTAGTGCCTGTTCACACTTCCTCCTGTGTTTCTGATAAATTAAGCTAGGTATTTTTATCTGAATGCAGATAGAAATACTGAAATTAAGTGAAGAGTAATTTGACAAAGTACAATAAGGACTGTGTTTTTGTGGAAAATTTGCAGTCCAGACCTTCTGGAGACTTACTTTTATGCACTACAGAAAATCTTATGTCTGGATAGCTGAACGAGCCTTTGTGCTACCTTGGTTTTTTGGTGTCTTGTCATATCAGATTTACACATGATTGAAAATTGCAAGTTTCAATTAATCATATCAGCCAATAGACCTCCTAGAAGAAATACTTCAATTTGTGACAGCGTACCAGCTTAAAAACCTAGCTTTAGTTGCTCGGAGCATCTTTGTGCAAAAGTAAGACTGAAGCTTAGTATTCTAACATGGAAGAATACTTGTTTCATATACTTTTCAGTAGCTTGATTGACTTTCTGAATTTTGACTTGACCCAGTGTCTCAGTTTCTAGCTTACCAGAGACGAAAATGATGTTCATCCCCATTTAAAAATTATAAAAATCAAATAGAACTTGCTGTGGTGTGCAAATAAGAAAACACCATGATTGCTTGACTCTGAATGCTACTATAATAATTGATACTTTGCCTACATTTAGATATGCGTGCACATGAACTATATAATAACGTGGCCTAAAAATGTGCCTTGCAACTCGACTCACAGCAATTCAGTCTGATGTTCAAAAGTTTAAAAATCCAGATGAAAATGCAGATTAACAGTTATTTAAAGGTTTTGTACCCAAATCACTATTTGACTATACCATACCTCTCTGGTCTTATACATTGCCTTTGTTTAATAAGCGCACCTTTGCTGTATACAGCTTGAGAGGCAAGTAACGAGCTGTAAGTTTTTGCCATTTTTCTAACTGCTCAGGAGAGAGGGAATATGACCTTCTTCCTGATGACTGCAATGATTAGTGTGCTGTAACCGCACTGCTAATGCCGCAGGACATCCTTGAAACCGAAAGCAGCGACAAACAAAGCATGGAAGTCATTGAAGCTCTCGGAGCAAAAAACAAAACCTATACCCTGAATTCGAATGTTAGTGCTAGTATGTATCTGTTAGTAATCATAAGCCACAAATAACACTTACAGGTTGCTAAAATTCCTTACTTTTTTCTTATGTCTCACTTTTCCCCAGTTTGGATTTTATTGAAGAAGATACGTTTCTTGGAGACTGTCTCTACCAGAGTTTAAAGAAAAATGAAATTACATTAAAATAAACCCCTTCTCCAGTAATAACTAGAAACTTTAGGGCACTCTTACAGATTTTTTTTTAACTTTGACTTTCTAACCTGACACTAATAAAACCTTAATTCAAAACACTAAATGCTGTGTTGTGAGAATAAAACACGGGTTTTATTTCTCCTTCAGCAAAAGAACTATGTATTTAAGACCACCCAAAACCTTTTGTGCTGTGACCTCTCATGCTGCTGCTTTGCAAAGCACTTACTAAAGGCCCTGGAAAGGCAGGTGTCGTTATCATTTAAACTTCCCTTGTCCTTGCCTGCCAGCTTGCATGGAAGGACAGGTATACATATAAGTGTTCACATATGTCTTCTGCTTTTGTAACAAAGAATTTAATGCTAGAGTAAATTCATAAGATTACCTCTTGGAGTCTGGGCTATTTAAAATAGATAAAGAATGCAGAATCTTTACTAGCATTTCAGTATTCCACAGTTCCTTTCTCCCAACAGTATTTTTTGTATCTATCTGGGCACTTTTTTAAACTAAAAGGCTACGTTACAGCTTACTATAACTACACCTTTCTTCAAACCAGTCTCCTTCCTTTTCTCCCTACTCCACCTCAGCACCTTCAAACTCCCTCCCAGAGGGCAAAGGGGATAATGAAAACTCTGCCGTCATGAGACAGCAGAGACCGTCTTTCTTTTTTTCAGAGATTGAAGGAGCATTCCTTTGTTAGAACACATTCCTCTTGGAAAATAATAGCAGTTACTTTACTGGGGGATAGGTCGTCTTCTCTATGCAAACTTCATAGTGACTGTAGAAACCACAAGTAAAAGGGAAAGTCTCTGTTGAGCCGTGTGTGTGCTTATTAGAACTGCCCTGCAGCCATGTGCATGTAATCCACCTCCTGCTCATCTCTGAAATACTGTGGGCCACAACCTGGCTACTTAGTCTGAGCATTGCTTCAAAGGCCTGGATGTTTTCAAAAACATGCTGGTGATTTCTTTTTTTTTTTTTTTT
>NW_010576113.1:0-4953 GCF_000687285.1 Phaethon lepturus | reverse complement strand
CCTTCTCCTCATCCATTGTTACCAGTCTTCCTGTCTTGCTCATCGAGGGGGGTACACTTTCTATGACCTTTGTTTTCTGTCTGATGTACTTGTAGAAGCCCTTGTTAATGTTCTTTTCATCCCTTGTGAAGTTCAGCTTCAGACGCGTCTTTGTCTTCCTGTCCCCATCCTTACACAATCGGGCAGTGTCCCTATACCAAAGACAGATCTTCAAGAGTAAAGACACAAATAGATAATGAGCTATTCTAAGATACTAAATATTTCTAAATACTTCTTTTTAAATAAGTTTGGAACTGAAAGATGAGTTCCAGATCTTAAATTAGCAAATCATTAATACACAAATATTGTGACTGGACTCATGGAGTATTGTTTTCTCTCATCCAGCTGAATCTTTGAATCTGGCAGCATGAATGTCATCCATTCTTCTGAAGTGGTAGCAGCAACTGCACAGAAAATCTAAATACTTATTATATGCTGTAAAGGGGGTCTGGGATAATTCAGAGCATTTTGGAAATGACATCGCCATTAGATTACAAGCTGAAATATAAGACTTATACTGTACACAGTTCTTTCAGTTTGCTTTGGAATTCTTAAAATAAACTTGTTATACATGCACTCGATTTCCTTGCATAAACTGTTATGATAATTTCTTGTTACTCATAATCCAAAACGTCTGTTAAACAAGGCAATATTTTGGCTGACTGGAATGTAGAACGCAAATGATGTGGTTTTGCCAGAACCTCATTTCCCAGGATCAGGCCCTGATTCACGAAAGCACTTTAGCAAATGACTAAGTATGAACATGTGCTTCAGTTTGTGCTGTTTTGATTAGGGATCAAATTAAGCATATACTTAATTTTTTTTGCTGAACTGGGGCCAAAGTTCTGTCCATGAGCTTTAGCCCCTCTGCTGTTCTGAGGGTAAGAATACAATCTACATGCAGCACAACTGGCACATATTGACAGGCTTCCATTATTTCAAATGGATATCATTTTTAGTTGATACCTTGTGAGAAGAGCTCATCAGATTTATGTCTCTGAATATGAACCCTAGCATGATCTGGCCTTGAGCCCAGACACTACGCCTCAGCTTAAAACCTGATCCAGATCTGACTCTGAACATCTCGTCAGCTCCTTGTTGATAATACAGTATGGAAAGTGAATTATCATGTAGCCTGGAGAGGTTGTTCATCAATACAAGGATGACATGTGTTGTGGAGTATGACTGGAGTGGTGATATGGAAAAAAGAGGAACTGATCCTTGGAATTTCTATGCCTATATCTATCCCTACCACTACATTTTTTTAGCATTTTGTATTTCTGTTTTAAGGCTCAACTTTGTCATTGTGACATGTATCTGAAAAGATTTAAGACTGTCAGTAAAATTCTGATTCTAATATCTAGCTGTAGGTGAAGTGTCTAGAGATCTATTCAAATTAGTGCTAATATATATAACTTGCTAAATGCTGCTGCAGTGTTTGCAGTTTGTTTTCAAATTGATCACCTCGAGTTTTCTTTTCAGGTAACTTTTAAATTTTTTTCCTAAGCTAGGATAATTGCCTTCATCTTTTTTTTTTTCTCGTTCTGCAGAAGAATAAATGAAAAATTCGCATTCTAACCCGTGCTTTCTACTTTATTCTTCATTTGACAAGTTAACATGTGGACAGCTCCAAATTGCTGCAATCCCATTACTCATTACATGCTGAGGATAACTTCAGCTATTGTCTCCTTCTATTCTGACAAGTAAAAATCCAAAAAGGCCACATGATAAAAACTGGTATTTAACACAGTCACAATGACTTGACAGTGATTATGGAAGGCTCAGTTCTGTTTCCAAAGAAGGACATATGGGTCTTTCATTCACTCAGTGTTGCACATTCAAAATTTGTGTATAGTATTTTGTATGCCATGGGCAAAATTCTTGACTATGTCTTTAAATCACAGATCCTGCATGTTCTGTGAAAAGGACTTTAAGCCTTTTATTGTGCTGTGTCCTATTACCTGAAGTGGTAGAAACCTTGATTCATGTTACACGTGCTTGTAATGCCCCCTGTGCCGAAAGACACTTTTGGCTATATTAAGTACATTCTTCTTTGGTGTGTCAGACGAAACACTCTCCTCGGGAACACAGTGCCTTTATATAAACTAATTAAGATTTCCAAACGTGATTTGCCAGTGAGATTTATAAAGTTAAGTCACTATAGTAGAGAACTTCAAGATCTATACATGAAATACGGCCTCTTTGTGATAAAGTAATAGATGTTGTTTTATCTTTACTTTGGCATTGGTTTTCTGTCTGCTGTGTTATACATGTATGCATGCCTAAGTAGAGTAACACAGCAGATGAACATATATTGTCAAGTGCATATTGTGTAAATCAGGAATTTTATGATGTTGGACAGCACTACTTACTCATTTAATTTAACAGTCTGGTGACCTGTTCACACCATTTATTTCAGGTTTAGCACCCTATCATAATTTATCTAATACAAGAAGAGAAATACACATCAAAAAAGAAAACCAGAGTGACCGCAAATGTTTCACAGTGAGCCAAGTTTACAAAAGGACAAGAACATATCTAGTTTCTACATTATTGACAAAGGTTTAGATCAAGAGCATGAGTATTAAATTCTGAATGGTTGTCCATAATAAATGTTCATTTCATCAAGCATAAATGCATGTTCCATCTCAACGATCCAAAAATGCAATTGAACATTGTCATACCATCAGTCTCTGCAGCTTAGCAGCATCTTGACTTGACTTCCAACAAATGTTGCTCAGGAATACTTTGAATTATCCTGTGACAACAGTCTAGGCCACTAGCTGTTTTTAACAATATGCTAGAAAATGTAAGTGTGTCAACTGCAGAGATTAGAAGTGCATCAGATGCAGTACATACAGCCTTAGGAAAAGCAGGGGAGGGAATATCATATCTGGGTTCATTGCAAGCTTTCTGGCTCATTTAGAAACATTATTATCTGAGGCATTTGCTCTCAGTCATGGGTCAAAGTGCAATGCTGCGTATAGAATGCCATGACTACAAAGGAAGTCTCTGTTGGTGAGGTATTTTAATATAAGGATCACAAAATTTGACACTGGATTTTTGATGCCATCTTCCATGTCTTAATAAAAGTATTTGTGAAGGCCACCTGTCTCAGATATCTCTATACCTGTTTGCAGTATCAGCAGGATGGCATCTGGCAAAAGTGTAAAATAGAGAAAAATAACCATCTTTGTTTTTATGTAAAAATTGAGTTGTTTTCTCCATAATCTATGTAACTGTAGATTACATTTGATTTTGAGAAAATATCTCACTTTATGTTCATTAAAACAAGCTATCTGTTCAAAAACAATAAAGAAGATAATAAAAACAATAAGAAATTCATGTTTTCTATCTGCATTGTAATGTTTTTCACTATTTTCTTTTTGTTTCATTGAAAGCACTTTTACTTTTGAAAATATGCTGTTGTACCAAGGGACATTGCAATAGCGTGTTATGTCCCTGAAGTGGCTGCATTTCAGTAGAGAGCAAGCAATTCCTGAATAATGTACATTACTTTCAGTCTTAGGAAAGATAAAAAATAGACAATGCTATTATTACTTGTGCTTTGATGCAGGCCTGTCCTGAGTGTTATGCTTTTGTTGCTATAAAGTAGATCTCCAGAAATCTGTACTGAGAAAATCTTTCTTTTATTCTGCTTTGTACATGCTCGTTCTTGAGCTAGAATGAATCACTGAAGCTGATGTTTCATTTCTTAGTCATCTGATGGATTCATTTCTTTGTTACGCAGAAGAAAATATGGAGCTCTTCCAGGAAATCAGAAGAAAAAATACATTCCATTTTAAAATAATTGGGCTAATTTTACAATGACTTGATTTCATGAATTTGGGTTGGTTTATGTTGAATAATCTAAATGTCTAACTGCAAAAAAAAAGCATTTTATCAATGTATACTTTGCTGGTTTACTGATCAGTTCTGGAAAATTTCACTAGCTTTGGAACAGGAAATAGTCCAAAAGTTTGGTGATTAAGTTAGCCAGAAGTGCCCCAAAATCTCCTGAAGTCTTTAAGGTTAATGTACTTAGTGTAAGAGAGGATTTATTTGACTTAGTGTTCCTACAACAGCCTTTAAAACTTGCAGCAAAGTGGCTGATGGATGTTTAGTTTCTTAGATGCAACATTTATTACTACATTACACAACCCATCTCTTTATCTTAATTAAAAGTCATCCCTGCTGTTCTTTGTGTGCCATCATTACTATGCCAACATTACTATGAGATATTTCATGCCACAAGTGACTGTCATGGTAAATGGTAGTCTTATTCATAATCTGAAAGTAAAGGAAGAATATCTATGTTAATTTATTGGCTTAGTAAACATTTTTTTTTAAGACATGAGAATGTGTGAGCTTGCTACGGAAAATTGAATCCACTACACTATTAAGAAAGTTATATAGCAATGTTTGTAGTGTAATTAAAAAATGAAAAACATTGTCAGACTAGATTTTTGACACAGTAAACCCTGAATGAAATTTCAGGTATGAGCCATATGAAAACAAGGCTTCATATCTGTCAGTTGTTAGACCTTTGATGAATGGTCTAGAGCAGCAGGATTAATATATTTTGCTGAGGACACTATAACCTTAAAATTTTTTAAATGGTACAAATTTTCTTCAGCAAAATTTGAAATGTTAATGAAAAATATGTATTTAAATATAAGTAGAAAAATGATATAAAAGTCACTGAACAACCTTGTTTTTCCTTGGCAAAAAAGTAACAGTGGTATTTAGCAACTGTACATTTTGCTCAGGAATGGCAGACTGTGCTAGTCACTACTGTCATGGCCCTTAGGGCACTGACTGTCCCTACCCAGCTCCCCTGGGGCCCCCTCACTTGCCCACAGCGCAGGACCCATCTCACCCCACCAGGGCTGTCAGCCCCTGCCCCAGCAATGC
>NW_010576112.1:0-5045 GCF_000687285.1 Phaethon lepturus | reverse complement strand
AAAGGGTCGAAAGGAGGACCCTGGGAACTACCAACATTTCTCAGCTTTGCAACCTGGCAATTAAGTGTTAACCTACCTGTCTTTGTGCTGTGTCACATGAATCTTACAAGGTTGAAGCAGGTTACATGCATTAATTTCTATAACCAATTACTAGACATCTTGTTCACATAGGCTTTTATATAAGACTGCATTTGTGTTTGCTGTGTTTATACCTTATTTTGCCTATGGATAAGCAGAACTGGTTGGTTTTTTGCTTATTTCCTCATCCTGTCTTTTAGATTTTTTATGCCTCTGTGATTTCTTTGGAAAAAAAATAATTCGCAAATTAAACATACTGGTGCTTCCAGAATTGTTAGCTCCAACAGTAGAAGCTGGGATATCCAGAGTGTCTGCTTTCGGTATGCACCTGCCAAAACTAAAAGGGAGAAACACTAAAACTGGTTTTCAAAATTGTGAATTATTTCAAGGTACAAATTCAATCCTACCACTTGGAATAAAGAATCTGGACTTTTGTCATCACAAGAGCATCTTAAAAACATCCCTGGTCATGGATATGCACCTTCTCTAAGATGATGGATGTGTCACAGGATCTCCTTTCTGCAAGACCTGGACTTTGTGCAATAGACTTAGATGGGAGTTCAGCTTCTGAAATGATTTCTTGGGTATTATTAATATTTGGCATAACTAATAATCTTTCACCATTATTATGTGAGATTACACTTAGGGAGACATACTGTACATTTATTATCTCAGCCTGCTGGTGGGTCCAGATTATGCAAGGGATTGGCTCAGGATACAGTTGGTCTCAAATCAAAGCAGTACCAAGAACAAGATGCATGTGCTCCAAACAGAACACCACAGCCAGGGCTGAAGAATGAGTTTGAAGTCTTCATTATTACAGAAATGTAAGTGTGAAGTCTTATACTTCATTTTAGAAGTAGTTGTGGGCACTTGGTGAGATACTAGGAAAACTTCTGGTTTTCTAAATGGCAAAATGAAGATTTATTTGGTCTTTATGCTGGCATTTGACTTTTGAACATCTGAGGAGTTTTGACTAACTTTGAAGAATGAAGCTATGATTATCAAAATAATATCGCTCCGGAGCATAGTGATATTATAGTGAACGCGTGTCCTGCGTTCCTTGCACAGCCAGCCACCAAGCTCTGCTGAGATCACTGAGAGTTTCTTGCACATAAAAAAATGCCAGATCAGGTTCCAAAGAAATGTTTAGACAGAGCCCCTGTGAGACTTTACTCCTTTTGTAAAACCTTTTGTCTTGGTTTCAACCTAGTGCCTGAATTCTCTTCTTCCTTGATGCTTATTATTTATGAAAAATGTATCAGGATTCATTTGCATTGTTGAGCACTTCCAAGAGCTTTTATTAGACATTTTTATGCACAAGGACTATTTTGGGGAATATGTGTGTTCTTATGTTCAGTGCTCGCTCTAGCTTCTCTTCTTGGCAATTATGACATTATTTACTTCCAGTCTTCCAGATTGTGGTTAGAAAAGAGGCAATAAAAATACAGGGTAAACCCTGACTCCATTGAAATAGAAAGGAATTCTGTTACTGACTTCAGCAAAACCTGTGTATCCACAGCACGCTTTTCTTTCTTACTAGAATGAGAACTGTCTCATGTGCAGTCAGCTCAAAGTCTAGTTCCCTTCTGAGATCCTTATTATTACAAATTCAGGTTCATTTAAAAAATCAGGTTTTAAAAGC
Organism: Phaethon lepturus; assembly: GCF_000687285.1. NCBI lineage: Eukaryota > Metazoa > Chordata > Aves > Phaethontiformes > Phaethontidae > Phaethon > Phaethon lepturus. The sequence goes on along the minus strand of NW_010576112.1, from coordinate 3,322 downwards.
AAAGCAAAATACACCCCAAAATGCATCAGAAAAGTCTTATTCATGTTTAACAGCTTTTGAAATACTTTCAGTGCTGCACTTTTCAAGCTATCAAATAGGAACTTGATACTCAGTCCAAAAAGAATTTGACTTATGCTGCCTTGGTAAGACTATTTATCTGCAAATTCTTTGTGGCTAAGCACATTTACCCTTTGTCTCAAGCAGCTGCCAATGATGATATTTTTGACTTTGCTGCACCGCATGTTAAGATGCATTGCACTTTAAAATTGCTGACAGAGTTGTCCCCAAAGAACTGACACAATATCCATGGATGCTGTTTTCAATAAAGATCACAGGTACAGCTCTGCACATGTGATTCCTATGAAGTAAAAAACAGAAAAGCATGTTGTCCATTTACAGAGAGTATGTGGTCTTCAAGAAAAGTAGAGGCGTTAACCCAGATTACAGTATACATGAGACAATGTGGCACCAGAAGCAGGCACAATTTAAGACTGAACAGATTCAGAATTTTTGGTTTAGTACAAGAAATTTAAATATTTTAATTTACATCATTCCAAAACCCCACTCCACTAGTCTTGCTTTTCTATCAATTTTGAATCAGTTTTTTATTTGGAATATTTTATCATCTTGTGAAAAAGATTATTTTTAGGAAGTACACTTTCCATTAAATAATACTTAGGTGGAAAATCCCCAACCAGTTTTACTGACAGTTGACACTGCAAGTTGACTGACGTGACTTAACAGATCTATATGGATATGTTCAGCTCCTGGTTTTTTTTTAATTCAATGCAGTCACTCCTTTACTTCTCTGTCTGTGATGGTCCTGACAAAGCCTACTCTCATCAGTGAAATTTCAACTAATCTTGAAGTTCACAATTCATGTTTCTAAATTTAAGTCATATTATAAGCTTTAAATATTTTGTATTTTAATAATCTTATGCTGCCAAAGTTACATAGGAATAGCTTCAGAGACCTATCACATGGGTTGTGCATTAGATCTTCTTGCTTTTTTTCAGTGATTGCCAAGTTACTGGCAGGCAAGAGTTTCAGATAATTTCCATCTAATGGTTTGATATCACATAAGGAACAAAGGAGAGTTGTAAAGAATCATAAAAGACATTTTCATTATCCAAGAATAAACGGATGCAGTTATTGAATAAGACAGTTCAGTGTTATCGTATCCTGGAAAAATTCACTGAATTGTAGCTAACAGTATCGCATGCCCACAACTAAGCATGAGTAGGAATGAGATTTATGAAGCAAAAGCAATGAAAAAAATCCCGAACTTTCCAGATTTCAAAAATGCATTGAGATCAAGACTAGATTTTGTTTATTAAAATAGATCATCCCTAGTCTATTTCATGGCATCTTATCTCTTTTACACAGGAAAAAAAAAAAAGGGAAATAGCAATCAAACTAACAAGTATGGTTTGTCATGGATGACCAATGTATAATTTCTATCCTAGCATTAAAAGTGAATACAGAACTGTTACATGGGGATTGCATCTAATCTAAAAGCAGTGACTTATATAGCTGCAGGTATACTGTTAGAATTTGGCCTTTTATCACATCTCACCTTTCCATTTTTTCAACTCCAATCAAAAGGCTCATTGATTTTGCCTGCCTATGGTAAGGAGACTCCAGTAAATAATGAGGGAAAAAGGTGCTCTCTTAAAAAAATAACTAATCAGCTAGTGCAGTGCAGTGCAGTGAGATGAATGCTTAAAATGTTTAGTCCATCAGTCTTAAGGGAGCAATTCTGTAAATATTACTTAGTCACTGAAGTCAACAAGACCATTCAAATGGGTAAAATTTTTGTTTGAATCCCAGCTTTGAGCTTGCCATCAAAATTATTTTCTTACCAGCTATTCAGTAACACTCAAATTCACCCACAAAGTTGTTTGCAGAAGTAGCAATGCTACTTACAAGTTGAGTGTAGTTACCCAAGTACAGTATTTTACAAGAAAATATAAATCAGCAGCCTATGCTCAGATGAGCTTATACTGATTGGACTGAGAGTGAAACATCTTGGTGAGGAAAAAGATAATTTAGGAGAACCAATAGGGAGGAATTTGGGCAATATTTTTGTTAGGAAAGCAGTATTATGTAGGTCACTGTTGGCTTTGCTTTTTCATTATACAGAAACTGTCAAAACCTGTGCCTCAAAATCTTCATGTGTTTCACTCAACTCTAAAGAAGATTTCAGAAGGCATCCTTTGACCTTATTGATGCTGCTTTTAACCATTGTATGGTTGCAGAAGGGTTCTTCATTTCAGGTATGAAAAAGGATGGTCTCATGGCTAATGTGCACTTTTCATCTTGCCTTAAGAAATCACATACCTGAGACCAAATTAGTTATGGAAAACTCCCAAGAAGTTGCAGTCACATTGCTTCCATCTACACTGGTATAAATGACTTTACAAGGTGGTGTAAAGTCACACTACTCTTCATTCTGTTTTCAACATTGGAATATTATTATTTAGCTAAAGACAAAAATAATTTATTTTTTCTTGTTATTCTTTCTCCTTCTGTAAATATGAGATGTATCTCCAATACTTAAGTTCCCTTTAAGTGCTTATAAAATCATAACTACAATATAATATTTTATTATACGGTCAGCATTTTTTTTTCCTTCTTATATACTATTTTCTTACCCATATATCTGCTCTTGCTGATCTGGGCAAAAAAGTTATGCAGTCCATGAATGGAAAACTATTGTTTTTTGCTCTGTCTTATAGCTGGTGACTCAGGTCCAGTTCTCTCACAGAAGTGGTATGAAGTTTGCTCTGGTAGGAGTGCTCAGATAGTCATATCTTACTAGTTCAGGAAGCATGGACAAAAAATGTTTAAATTGAAGTAGTTGTATCCTAGAAAATGACCTCAGAGGCAGAATACTAGTATCAGATGGTCTTATACAGTGTAAAAATTTTTATGTTTCCCTGCTCTGTTGCACAAAATATTGGAAAAAACAGATCACAAAATCCATAGAGGACATAGTACTGTTTTTTTATTTACTCTGTAAAGTGCTATTCACACATATGACAGTAATATCAATGAAATGGCTCACTAGTAAATGGGTAACGTAATTTTCAAATCAGCATCACTCTTAAAAATCACAGCAATAAAAAAAGAGAACTATATCATTGTTGCAAGGGATGAGTGAGAAAAACAAATGCTATACGCATAGCTGTTTAGAATTATAGGGAGTTATTTGATGTGTACTTACTATGAAGAAAATAGATTTTTTAATTCATAGGCATCTAGTAGGAAATCTGCATAAAATGTCAGAAAGTGCGACAAGCGAGGGAAGACAAGCAGTCGA
>NW_010576111.1:0-4853 GCF_000687285.1 Phaethon lepturus | reverse complement strand
TCTTTTCCAACCTTAATGATTCTGTGGTATCACTGAGAAACATTTGCCTTAAGATTTTCATGTAACAGCCTTAGCCTTGGATGCTGTGCCTATTCTCCTCTTTGCTCAGACCAAAAGGGCTCTGGCAGTGCTTCTTGGAAATGTACTGTGTAAATAAGGTATTGTGATCCAGCTGGCAGTACGTGTACTAGAACTAGCCTGTAGAAAATTCCCTTTTGGTCTGATATTTTTTCTTTGTGGAAAGTACAGAGCATTTTTTTGACAAAAGAGACAGACTCTTCTTGTCCCTTGTTAAGAGATGCTGCTACCATAAGGTCCATATGGGTGGAAGCAGCAGGGCAAGGAGCACATTTCTTACTCTATGTGAACAGCACAGGAATGAATGTTGCGATTGTCTCTGCAGCACAGGTAGGGAGGGCAAAATTGGGAGCAGTGTAACATAAGATATAAGAAATATTACATGAAAAGGCTGCATCCCTGCAACATGGTAAGCCTACTAATACAGACTTTCTCTTACTGATTGATTACATTTATAATCAAAAAGCTACTTAAGTTTGGTCAGCTTAGTCTTCAGAGCTTTTTCTAGCATTAATAAAAAGATTAATAGTAAACGCATTGTTTAAACTCAAAAACAGGGAAATTACCAGTAAATATGTACTATAAGTCAGAATCTCTAGAAAGTTGACAAGGATGTGAAAAAGCAGAGAGTATTTGATCAGCAAAATTAGGGATACAAGAAGGAATTCAAGAAAATTTAGATTAAAAATAGGTTGTAAGTATTGTATTTGTCCCTGAGTGGTTTGTAATATTACACCTGATAATTAATAATGCAGAAGAGCAGATATGTCAAATAGGCACTTTCATATTTGAGAATATGATGGACGATGTAATAATACCAGAGGATTTATATGAACTACTTTGTTTTCCAACAGCAACTAATAATGGGATGAAAAAAAAGCCACTGTATTCTGATATCTTAAAATAATTAATGCCTTATCATTTGCATCCTGGAATTTCAGATGAGCTGACCAATTAATGCATTGAGCTTGCTGACCAGAGTTTATGCTGCCTGATTCTAGTTACTCGATGGAAGGTACCCAAAATGAAACAGTATTATCTATAAAAAGCATAAACTTAATAATAAACAAGGAGAAGAAATTAAAGCTTTTATGGCTGAAGTCTTGCTGAATCTGGAATTGTAAAGGACTTTTTGTGCAATCATCTCAGACCTTATACATATCCTCAAAGTTGCATGTGACTGTAGGCTTTTCTTAAATTCCCTTGATTTACTCTTCCTATGCTTGTCAGGCTTTTGCTGACTAAACTGGCTTCCATTCAGTATGTCACCAGCATCAGAACATTTCAAAAAAGAAAGCTGAATTGTGACAGCATTGCCTTTGCCATACAGATGGTGCATTTGTTTGCGGCAGCAGTAAAAGTGAACACCACGAGTGACTCTGAACAGTTCTGAGATGTTTTCAACAGTGGCCCTTTATTCTGAATGACAAACATGAATTCAGAAAAGAGCAGATAAAATCTGCTGAACACATAAACCAGTCAACAGGCAAGTCAGCTGAACACAGATGGACTGCAGCCATTATTCACCTTATCTGAATCCATGGCATTTCTGCTGAAATTTCCTAGGTATAATAAATCATATGGGAGAACTGTCTCCAGTAGTAGCTCATCTAATAAAAGTCATAAGGGATCCCCTTAATTGTCAGAAGATGAAAATTTGAGAAAACAACAGAACATATTTAATAGAGCAGAAGCATCAATTGCATGTTCCCTTGTTTTGGCACAACACACTGTGAACAATTCAACAGCAGTAGCAACAGCTGTATCTTGCGGTCTGGGAACAATGCTCGCACAGCAACCATTGCAGACATAAAAGAGGAATGCAAGCAAGTGGAAAAGATGCTTTAACAGTTGCTTCTGTTTGCAAATATCTCAGTGAGTATTTATGCAGCATCAATTTTAATACAAGGATGAAGACCCAGTGCTTGGATTCAAAAGCACTAAAAAACCTTCCACCTGAAATTCCAAGACCTGGACCAAAGCTGATGTGATTTTCTTTCAAATATCAGCATATAACAGGGAAAGTATGCAGAACAATCCCAATCAAGCAGTCGCCAATGTTAAAAGAAAGGTTCCACAGTGAGCTTTTTTCTTTTCATGGTTTTTTTCTGACTTTATTCTGAAATCACATCCAGTATTTTCCCATCAGCCTCAACCAATTAAATACAGACAACTAAAAGACCAGATATTTTTTTAAATACATCCATGCCAACATGGTGTGGTTAAAGTATTCTTTTAATAAGTGTACTACCATACGGGACTTTTCATATGGACATAGATTTAATTCTGAAACAATGGCACCTTCTGATTCCTACAACAATTCAACAGAAGATACTTTCCAAAACTCATGAAAATTGTTAATGCAGAAAGATGTAGGTTATGAGCTGACCAACCTGTATAGTGGATTTGACCACCATACAAGGATACAACAGAAATAACAGGGGCGGAAAAAGCTATCCTCAGAGATGTGTGGCATACCTTGGCAACAAACAGCAACAGAAGTTTTGGAGGTTTATTTCTGTTTTTAATTTTCAAAAGACTCCCATGCATTTTTGTAATTAATTGCTTTTCCATCTATATTGACGTGGCTCTTTTTCCACGGCTTTTTCCACTAAACATCACCCTAAAACCATCTGAAATGTCACTGGCAGGACTTCTGATGTGAAAAGAATGAATGACATATCTACCTGTGACAATACTGTAATTTAAATCTACTTGGTCTACTTCTATTTGCAGATGAAGTCCCAGCACAAGGAAAGAAATTCAGCAATACAACTGCAGTGTCTGAAACAAAGAAAAACACTGCTTGAAGTGAGATTAATAAGAAAAGAAATCCGTACTGATGCTCATAGTACTGAAGAGTTTGGATGAGAGGAAAATACTGGTGAATGGGTTATTGGTGAAAGGCAACTCAGATCAGTTTATGAAGGTGAGCACAAGTACAGCAATACATGTATCTGTGTACAGGCGAAAGCAAAATTCCAAGAGCAATTCCTATTGACAGAAGAAGTGAGAAGGTATGACCAAAAAGGGGTTACTGCAAAGGAAACAGAAATTCATGGGATAGCTTGCTGAACAGGGATACCTGTAATGATAATGCATCAAGGAAGCAAATTAAATTTGGGGGTAGACAGAAAAAATATCAGGAGTTACCCTACTTTATTATGTGGCAAGTAGTGTGACTGTTGGCGTATTGCACCTGTTTCTGACATCCATGACTTGTGAAACATCAAGATTGCTGGTAAGCTGGAGAAGCACTGCAATCACCTAACATTCACAGCAAAAAGTAACATCTTATATACTCAAACAAAACCAGAACTTGGACAGAGAGATGGAAAGAAGAGCTTTAATAAGTTACAAAGCCTGTACTTTAAAGTTGAAATTTCAAGCAAGTCAAATAATCGCTGTAACAATTTAGTAAAGATTGTGGTAGATTTTTTTATCACTACAAATTTTCAGTGAACACTTGATGCTTTTTAAAAATATCTGACCTGGGTCAAACAAGAATTAAGCTAGGGAAGTCTATGTTCTTCTTTATAATACAGCCAGGCATCAACGATCCATTCTTATGCTATAATTTATTAATTTTCCAAATTACAGAAAATCAGTTTTTTAGATTCTTCAAGAGCAATTATGCAGCTATGTGAACATTATCTAGTGAATAAAAATGCAAAATATTTATGCATTTGATGATCTTTCAACTGAAAAACATTCAATGCCATTTTTATGAAAAGAAAACAAATTATCATTTACATACCAGTTGCAAAAGCACTTTGATATCCTTCAGCTATTGCTATCTACCTAATGATTTACTGACTGAACAGGACTGATAATTCACTTCCTAAAGACATCAAGAGAAGATTGTCAAAAGAAGATCAATGTAATTTGTTTATTACAAGTGTAGACACAGAGACCTACTTGGAAAATACAGCACTAGAGCTAAGTCTTTATGGGCAAGATAAAGATTAATGAAAATGAAAGACAAAGAATAATAAAAGTAATTACATAGCAAGCAGAATGTAAAAAGTGGTTTCACTAATTTGAGTAATAAGATGTTATTTGAATGCTGTCAGCTTTTAGCCTCTTTTTTGTGCTAGTTTAAATCTTAAAATATAGCTAGTTTGATTCTTTGCTCCCACACCGATATTTTAGTTCCCTGTTTTTGAGTAAAATCTCAAGATGAACATTTACACCAAACATTGGACAAAGCTTTTTAAAAAAAGAGCTCAGAATGGATGATGCTCTTTGGAGTTACTTTGAATACTAAGAAATTTGGGGACATTTGACACCAAGTCAAGTGAGGGTTGTTCTTAAAGCACAAGAACATATTGTTCAGCTTCTCTTGGAACACTTATTCAGATTAAAAAAAAGCCACAATGTGCATTTCAATCACTATCTCAAATCTCAACTTTTAGCCCTTGATATACACTATTTTCTGTTAAAAGCAATGATGAGAGAAAATCACCCTGGCTTAAACAGTTACCATACATCAACTCATCTACGTAACTAGTAAGCTTTAAATCAGAATGAAATTTGGGATAGTTCAGTTCAGTTTAGCCTGAGACAAAAGAATCCAGACAAATTCTTTCACATTTGCCACAGCATCATATTTCTGCAGACCTTCACCAAGGCCTATCTCATTTGAGGTTATTTACTTTGCAGTGTTTAGTCCCAAGTTATATCAGGGCTAGCAAACATACTTCACAGAATCACAGAATCACAGTATTCTTAACGTTGGAAAAGAACCCTTAAAAGATCATCAAGTCCACCCGTCA
>NW_010576110.1:0-5050 GCF_000687285.1 Phaethon lepturus | reverse complement strand
TTGTTGGACAAATTAATACATACTTTGGAAGATCTTCAATGTCAAAAATACTGCTGATATGAAGTTATTGTGCTATTGTTTTTCTTGTGAAATGTTTGCATGCATAGTAAAATGCTAGTTAAAAATTCAAAATGTGATCAAGCTTCACAAATTAATAACATCCTGCAAACTTTTGCTTCTCACTGAGTCATCTTTTTTTTTTTTTAATGTAGCAAGCTCTTCTTTGATATTTGCAACAAAACCCACAAAACTCCACTAATATTTAGCCCTTCTGAATAATCTTCCCACATAAGAGGGGAATTTTTCTTGTGGTTTTTCAGTAGATACTCAGCCTGTTTTGGTTAAGCACCTCCGTAAGTTTTTTCTTTTAAGTCTGAGGCTTTTTCATGAGCTTGCAGGTGGTTTAGAAAACATAGTGCTCTGCTTTTAACTTTCTTTTTCTGGTCTATGATAAAAGAGACTCTAGAGTCTTTTCTAACTAGCTTTCTTATAACCAAGAAGAGGCTTGTGTGAGAAATAAAGAACATCAAAGGCAAGAGGAAGTTAACTCAGGTGCATCACTGGCAGATTGTCTTAAATGTGGAAATTCCAGGCTACGCTACCAGTTGAAAATACTGGGTTTTTTTCCCCTAATTTCCTTAAAATAAATAAAATGAAACTACTTAAGCTCTGGAAAGTGTTGTCATGATGTTAAACTGACCTTAAAATTGCAGTCTGAGGAAGTTCATTTGGGCAGAGGGGTCAAATGAACTGCAAATTCTGGGATTTATTTAGTTGTCCTACTTACTAATTGTCCTACAAAAAATGTGCATATTTTGGGAAGAAAGTTGGAGTAAGTACACAAAACCTTCTAAAGCTCCACAGAAAGTGCTCTGGTGCCTTGTTGATTTGTTTACTGTGCTGCTTGGTATCTGCTTACGTGCAGTTGCATTTTTGTGCACCCTGGATATTTATCTGACTTTCATTAACACTTAAGATATGCTTCTTAGCACACAAAATTATTTATGTAGCTTCTTTTCAAAGGAAAAGTCCTGGCAAAAGCACACAAACTTTGATCAAGCTAGGACCGCATTCCCACTCCCAAACTGTGAATTGCACTGTGCTGTTAGAAGGAGCCAAGTTATTCCTTGCAAACATGATTTCTTAAAAATAGCGTTTGCAGACTGGACAGGATTTCTATATGTTCTTTCTTTTGCTCTGTATGGGCTACGTGGATATGTTCATTTCCCTGTTTCTGTGAAGTGGCCAGCTTCATGTCATTTGGAGATTTTTTTCTTTTTCCTAATGGAGTGAATTGGATTTATTTGTGAAATGATGGTCCCAGGCAGGACAGTCATCCCTAAAACCTGCGTCCTTGGTACGTCATCCTCTCAGAAGTTGCGAAGCCGAGGAGTACAAGAGCAGCAAGGGGCCGGTTACCTCTCAGCTCTCGCGAGTCCTTGGATGCCTTCGCTGGAGCCTCATCCCTGAGGCAAATTAAAGTGACCTGCTCAGAGAGCAGGCTGAGGTCTTCAGGGCATGGTAACGTAAAAAAGTCATTTAGACAGTCCTTGGCTTTCCCAGGACCTCTGCCCTGCCCCAGCACTCTGAAGGAGACCAGGTTTCAGGGTGATACCGCTTCTGTGCCTCCCATATGAAGGAGTAGGGGAAGTGAGGTTAGGGGATTTTTGCGCCTGCTGAGCTGTGCAAGTATCCTGTCCTGCTTGGCTGGTCTTCCACCCTCCTCTGCAGTTTTATTTAAAGTCTACTGCTTCCTTAGCTAGAAAGTGTCATCCAGCGTGCAGCTGGAGCAGATCAGGTCTGTGGACATCTGCCAGTTACCCAGCACTCTGGCAAGTCCTGCATTCTCCTATGTGACTTTTGTCTGTTAAGAGATGAGGGTGGATCTGGTCCCTTTGCAGATGTCCTCATGCCGTGGTCATTTGCAGGACTGTGAGCCAACAATGTTAACTGAAGCAGTGGCAGATATTGCAGAGGTCAAACAAAATCAATAGTACATGCTGCATTAAGCCTGGGTGACATCTGCAGAGCCTGGATGACTTCAAGCAGTGAATCCCCTGTTTTTGCAAACACTAGTCTCAGTCATGTAGTTTTTTTCTGCTGAACTACACTAAAATATGGCACTTTTCCTTGTGCCACTCAGTGCCCCCCCCTCCAAGTGCCGTTCAGAAGAACTGGAGTATTGGCATCTTGCTCCAGACTTGTATTATCTGTGCTTAGTGATGGCAGATGCCCATCAGCAGCTTGCTGCTGTGTCAGATTAACATGCCTCCAGGCAAATATGAGAGATGCCTATAAAAGAAAGCAGCTGCATTAAGAAGTGTACACTGCTCTTTCAAGTAGTAGAAGAATGTCAAAGAGATGAAGCACTTGTCCTTTTTACAAATTAGCTGAAAAATTATTTTCTGGCAAGATTCTTATTGCAGCCCTTTGCTTCATAGTCTATAGGGCTCTGAGATGTTAGCTGGCATTTTGCCATGGTCATGAAATTTGTCCTTCTTAATTCAGTGTTCAAGGACAAGAAAGTACGATTTCTTAGTTTCATAGATCACTGGAAGAAACAGGTACTTTGCTCTGAAAAATAAAAAGAGGTCTGGTCTTTTGGGAGCTGCCTCCAGGGGACTGTATGTTTGCAGATGTACAGCTAGGAGGAATTTCCCTTTTCTGTAGTTAGTCAGATAGTAAACTTTTCAATGACCTCTATTAATAACATCTCAAAGCTGTTTGTTAGAAAAAAAGTTCCATTGATCAATGTCTTCAAAGACAAGAAATTCAAAGATTATGACTGGCTCTGTTCTTGAATGAATCTGCTGTTGAAAGTTTGAAGCATAATGCAATCCTAGCTACCATATTGTAATACTTCATTCTAGGGGCTAATTCACTGCCTTTAATAGCTAGGAGTCAAGTCTTATGCTTTCAAGAGGTGCCTTTAAGTTGCTGGATCTTTGGCTTGTCCACATCAAAGAACATCTGTAGGAGAGGAAAAGGGACCCTGTCTGTTTTGTGCTGAAGAAGACAGTAAAAGTTGAGTAAACCTAATTCACGAAGTGTGTCTAGTATTTCTGAGAGCTAATCCCTCACGTGTTTATTCTTACAGGTCCATTCTACCACTGTAATACTGATTAATTCATTAATTAAGAAATACACCATTAGTAAATGTGTGCTAAACATCCAAGTTTTTCAATTGTAAATCCTGTTACAGTTTGTTATAGCCTTTCTCTTAAAGGATTTGGTTGGTTCTTTTTCGTATGCTTAAGGGAAAGCTGATGCTCTCAAACTTTAGGCATTGGAAGTTAGGAGTTAGGTCAAATCCATATGTTAATGGGGCTTCCAAAGCACCTGAGCTTTTAAGTTTAAATTTTTCAGGCTGCATGAAGGCTTCCTGCAGACCCATACTGAATGCACAGAGTCAAGGTTACCACCTACTAAGAAAGGACTGAGGGCAAAAGGAAGCCAGGTTTTGTAGAGCAGGGAGAGAAAACTTACCCGATGTTAAAGGTAACCCTTCAAAAGGCTGAAGTGCTATCTAAATGAAGAAAATGAAAAGGATCATAAACTCCGGCAGATTAAATGTATAAATATAACTTAACTGTCCAAAAAAAGAGTTTAAGGAACAGCCAACAGTAATAAATCTTTCTTCAAATACATCAAGAACAGGAAGACTGCCAGAGAGTTTGTAGGGCAAATAGATGATAAAGGTATCAAAGGATCACTTAGGTAAGATAAAACTGCTGCAGACAAGTAAATAAAGTATTTTCAGAGTAGAAGGAGCCAGGGAGATTCCCATTTCGGACCTTTTCTTTGTGAGGGGCTCATGAGAAGATCAGCCCAAAACTGAACTGATTTAAAAAGTATAGAGCAGTAAATGAACAGTAACACACTGCTAGAAGCAGATGGTATTCATTTAAGAGTTTTAGAGGAATTCAAGGCTGAAATGTCTGAATGATTAACAATGGCATGTAACCCCTTGCTTTACACTGCTTTGGTAGCTGGTAAATGTGACACCAGACTTGAAAATGCATTCCAGCTGAGGTCCTGGGGAGCTACAGGCATGTGAGAGTAATGTCCATAGTAGAACAACTGTTTAAAACAGTAAGAAAAAATGGAAATAGTGAACACACAGATAAATATGATGTGTTTGGAAAGAGTTAATAGTAGCTTGTGTAAAGGGAAGTCCTTCCTATTTGTTCTTTGAAGTGGTTTGCCAAAACATGTTAGCTATGAGAGATCATTTTAAATGGACTACCTAGGTTTCCAAAAGGCTTTTGGCAAGGTTCCTTCACCAAAGGATTTTAAGTACACTAGATAAACAATCTAGGTGTACAAGGGAAGGCACAGATAAACAATAAGCCAAAATGTAGAAACTAGGAGGGGGGATGGATGGTCAGCTTTCATGTTTGAACAGGAACAAGCAATGGAGCTCCGTGAGGATCTGTGCTAGGAACTGGGGTGTCTGTGTTCAGTGGTACTCGTGACTGTCCTTAAGAAAACAATGGCCACAAGTGGGAAAAGAATATTCTGCTATATAAAATTCTGACCTGACTTAGTACTACTCTTTCTACTATGTTAGGTTAGGAGGCAACTCTTGTCCATTGCATCTCTAGGGAGTTTTAACTGCTAACATAGGCATCTAAATGTTATGAACTTCCACTAAGCTTCTCAATATAAACTTTTGAAAACTGGGTGCCTTGAAGGTGAGCAGTGGACACTCATGCCTCTTAAAAAGGCTCCTTGAATCTCTGTGTAAATGCTATCTTAAGATGAGTGGTACAGCTATTCCTTCATGTATGGATCACTGACAGATGTATCCAAGCTTGAAATGAAGAAATACTCTCTCTACAGGTTCCTGATGTCAGTGCATATCACACCATTCCTTCAGCAGTCGGGTGGACTAATTTTAGAATAATGTCTAAGACCATGCATACATATGAATGTTGTATAGTCTTACATTAGTTGATAACAAAAGCAAACTTCCAACTCTTCAGGGAATTAATCAATAGGACCCCTTGGGAAACTGCACTGAGGGACAAGGGAGCAGAACAGAGCTGGC
>NW_010576109.1:0-5098 GCF_000687285.1 Phaethon lepturus | reverse complement strand
AACCCCTGGCTCAGTGGGAGAAAACACTACAGTCCAACGCAGGCAGGATGAAACCAACCCAGGACAACATTGTCCGGTTAAACTTGCGGGCCCGTATTATTCCCAGCTCGCATTAAGTAGCTCTGTAGTGTTAGTGCTGCTCTTGAAAGATAACTTCACCTTTCACCCCTTAAGCTCCGAGACACTCCTAAAAGTACCAGCATGTTATTATGAACAGAAGAGCAGTGTTAATGCTGAAATGCTCTATCCTCTTCTCCTCCCTCCTTGTCACCGCTGGATTTTAAAGCACAGCATTATTAAAAACAGAAAATAGCTGCCGGGAATGCAGCATCCCCTTCCAGCAGCAAGCCCTGCACGTGGAGGAGACCCCCCTGGTTTTGCACAGCGAGTGCCGAGGGGTTGCTGTTTCCAGCCCCCTCCTCGACGTTTGCTGCCCTCGTTTCCCGAAGCCCTCAGGTTTCCGCTGTCCCCACCGCCCTCGTCCCCCCTGCGAGGCTGGGAGGGGGCGAGCGTGTCCCTCGGGGGGCAGGGACGATGCCACAGCGAGGACCAAGGAAAATCAAGCCATCTTCACGCACTTGAAAATACCCAACCAACCAACTAAAAACTGCTCGAAACCAAACCTGCTGAGGCACATGCTGCCTCCCTGCAGCCGGGGCAAACTGATGGTGCTGAGGGAGCCAGGATGGTTCACCCTGCGAGGACTGGGATGGCAGAGCTACGCCTGGTCTCCTTCCCAGCGTTTCCCAAATGCCGGGAGAAACCTCTCCTCTCCCTTCCCATCCTCCCTCCTTCGGGCACATCATCAGCAACTGCCTCAGCTCTTCCTCCCAGGATCTGTTGTTTTATGTTTGTGCTGCCTTCCTGAGACTGTAAAGTCTTTGGGGGCAGGAACAGGCTGTAATCTGCGTTTGTCAAGTGCCATGTAAACGGCTAGCTAAATGTGTTTGTTTTCAACCGCTTATTTGTTTTTCAGAGGGGTAGTTACAGGAAAGTACACAGCGGAATAAGTAATTGGTACGTGGAGCAGAGCTGATGCCAGACAGGTAGAGGATGGGAGAAGCTGCTGTGTCGCAGCAAGGGCTGCAGGGACCCTGTGGAGAAAGGCAGATGCCACCAGTAAGGTTTTCCTCCCCCCTCTTCCCCAGCTTCACAGTCAGGAAGGGCTGGGGATAACCCCAAAGACCATTTATTTATCCCACCCATTTGTATTGCTCTTTTAAATGTGGCTTTACGCGTTTGGGGCATCTGGTTTTTTGTCTTCTCCTTGCCGGGCATACCCTGTGTCCTGAATCAAACCCCTCCTGTGTGGCTTTTCCTCCTGCCCGGCTTGTACAGCTAATGAAATTGTAATCGATTCCACAGTGGCATCTGTGGCACTTTGAACGCTGGACTGAGAGGTAGACCATCAGAAAATAGCCTCATTGAAAAGGATTTTGGGGAGGGGGCAGTTTGCTCGGGGGTGACAATGTCTCCTGCACCTGAAATGAAATGTATCTGAGTTGAAGAGTGGGAAAGAAAAGCGAAAAAATTTGGCCCCTCTGGAGGTTCAGAAGCCCTTAGGCTGTTGGCCACTGGATTCATGTATGCTGCACTTCAGCATTTTAAAAAATGCCTAAAAAAGCAAGAAACCACTAACCGGTGGACTGTAAAATATCCTATCACCAGCCAGCCATACACGGCGAGGATGTCATGCCATGGGCTTAGCAGCAGTATCATATGCAAGGTAAAGATGCTTCACTGCATATATTAAAGGCAGCCTGAGCCCTAAATGCACCCTAAAGAAGATGGATCTCCTTGGGAGGCCAAGATCTATTCATCACAATCTGATTTCTAAGTGTCAATTAATCTTACTGCTTGTGTGTTGTTCCCCAGCCCTGACACATCTCTCACTGTCCCTGACTTGGAAGAGTAATGGGAGACAGTGTTTGAGTATATAAAAGATAATTAATAGAGAACATCGTCCCTTTAAAAAACAACCACCAAACCAACCTTTTAGTATAATACGTCTTTCCACCAGCATCCATTTCCACAGATACAACTCACAGCTACCGTCATTTGGGGAATGTTAATTGCCCAGCAAGAAACTTAGGTAGTGTTTTAAAGGGTAAAAACAATCCTTTTAAAGTATGCACCTACTACACAAGAAATGGTGATTTTTTTTTAAATGCCTATTGTTCCTCTCTCAGCACCGAACCCTTCCCTGGTGCTTGCTCTGACATGACAAAAAGCTGCAGAGCCCCTGGCATGGAGAGATGTAATGCCATGAGATAATGTTATTTTACTTATAACTTATATCCTGGAGGGAAATAAAACATGTGGCGAGGGCTCAGCAGAGCCTGTTGCTCGCTGGGAGCCATCCCGGGACACTGATACAGCAGCAGGGCGAGGAGGAGGAGGAAGAGGAGATGGAGCTGGGTTTGCTGGCTGTGGATGGGAAGGCACTGATGGTGGCAATGCAGGCTGCTAGGAGGAAGGCCCTTAGGGCGAGATTGGAGCATGGCAGGGAAAAGTCCTGGGAATAGGAAAGAAAAGAAAATCCTTTCTTGTACTTGAAAGAGAAGAGGCTCCTCATGGTGAATGAGGTTTAGTAAAAGGGATTTGTTGGTGAATAGTAGGGATTGGGGTGGAGCTGCGGCGACTGGGTTTTCCTGCATTGGCGTTTCTTAAAAGACCCTGATAGGGAGTTGGACAGGATCTTCCTGGCTCCAGGAAAAACCAGCGGTGAAGCAACGGGGCATCTGGATCAGTCAGAGCCCGTCTGAATGTGGATGTGGCTTTGCAAGAACCGATCTCCTGGGAAGAAGCGTGGAGGAGCTGCATCGCTGTTCAAAGCACTAATGATGAACCTAAATATCTCTGCTCTGCCCCCCGTGGGAGCTGCCAAATATCCAAATCTGGCAGCACTGCTTCCGGAGCTTTTCCCAATGTATTCTGTCCCTTTCTCTCCAAACAGATCTGTCTGGGCTGGGATCCTGTGGCCGCTTGGCAGCTGCGCCAGGAGGACGGTCCTTGTGCTAGGGGCTGCAGGGATGGGGCTCCAGCTCTCGGCTGCGTCTTGACCTCTGGAAGACCTCAAATACCAAATCTAGTCAAAATCTAGGCAGAGAGCCCTTGCAGCTGCAGCTTGATACGGGGCACGGAAGATGGGGTTAGCAGAAATGAGCAGCTTTGCTTTTAGTCGCTTTTAAAACATACTGTAATCCCTGCCTGGAGGGGGGTGAGGGAGAGTCCCGTGGGTTTGTCCTTCCCACTTTGTCTCCTGAAACAGCAAAATCTCACCATAGATTTAAGGCTTAGAAACACCTGAAACAAAACCAAGAGGCTCCGTGGAAAGACACTTTCCTGGGTACGTCCATTGAGTCTTCTGGGATCCTTTGGCTTCGGCTGGTTTTGACGAGTGCTTTCAGGGTGCTGATCCCCAGACTGCATTGGGGTTTATGAAAGTGGCCAGACATGATTAGGGAGAGACCAGACCTGTGCATCCACTGAGCCTGCCAGAACATCCTCCCAGTCACGCACCGCTTTCCAGCCAACAGACACAGAGCAAGCAGTACCACCCCAGCCGCGGGAACAGCAAAGGCAAGTGGCCCTTTCCTAACTTCACCAACGAGAGAAAAAGCCTACAAGGTTTGTCCTGCAAGGTAAACCGCATCACCCTGCTATGAACAACAGAAAAAGGGATGGGAGATGCAGTCCTGAGTTTGGAAGAGAAGGCGGTAGCGGCCAGACCTATACAGGTTTCATCAGCCTGTATAAACAGGCTGTGAATCTTGTAATTACAGGTTCCCCCTTAGGATTTTGGCATGTCTACGCCTAACCCAACCTTGGAAAGCACAGAAGGTATAGAAATGAAACCTAATAAAGCCTAAATATTACCTGCCCTGTTCTGAGGCTCAGTAAAGCTTTGGTTTACATTTCCAGCAAAGGTTCTTGCATCTGAAGCAATGGCTTGTATATTGTATTTGTCTAAGATTATGGGTACTTTATGGCATTTACTATATCTTGTAAATATTCTGTAAAGAGCTATCGACAGAACGATTATGGTAGAGGAAAAGGAATAACAATTTTGAATCAACTCCTGTTGGAAGAAAAAATGAGTTTTGCCCTTTGCTACTGCAAAAGATCTGCAACTCAGTGATACTTAACAGCACATGTTAGAAGAATATTGTCAAATTAAACCCCCTGGCTAGTTTTTCCAAAACCTTGCCCCCCAGTTATGCTCCTGGGAAAGGGGACAGCGTCTCGGAGACTCTGGGTCACAAGCAGCATGTTGGAAAAACCGCCTGTCCCGCAAACGAGAGCAGCAAACCTCACCCTGCTTGTTCATAACCAAATCTGCACGCTGACGCTGCAGATAAGACCTCTGGCAACACCACTGGAAATGACCTCACTCTTCACTTTCGCTTGCAGCCTTTCCCTATTGCTTTTCCAACGTATGAGCCGGGGCAGAGTTTTGGGGCAGCAGAGGGCACGAGGCTTGGTGTGAGCCTCTCTGCTGCGCGGCCCCGTACGCTCCAGCGCCCGGCTCTCCTCTGACTCCTAACGTGAAGCTCCTGTTTTCTCCTGGAAGGAGAACCATCCCCCTCTCCAGTCTGTCCGGAGCTGTCGACAGCCTGCAAGCCGGAGGGAAGAGGCAGCTGACGGCGAGCGGGGCGTGCGTCCCCGCGCCGTGCCGCTGATTGGATGGGATGGCGGCGGAGGGATGATGTTTGCATCCTATTTTTAGTACAGCCTGCAGCAGGCTTGTGAGCCCGCAGCCAGGGCTGCGGGAACAATGCCGCGGCGGACGCTGGTGCTCAGAGACGTTAAAATCCCACGCTCGACACCCGTGCCACCGAACTGAACAGCAGCTCCCCAGAAAAAAAGACCTTCCTGCCTTTGGGGATCCTCCCCAAATCTTTGCGGGCAAGCACAGAGGGTGTGAGAGGGTCATAGGCTTAGGTGCTTGCCCTTCCCCGGCTTCTCCTCTTGCGAGCAAGGAAGCAGCACACAAATCCCGCAGTCTCCACCCCAGCTCACCCTGCGAGCTAGCAGACATCTCCCTTAAGACCGGCCTCAGCGTGGCGTCAAAGTGGTGCAAAGACTAGAGAGCAAG
>NW_010576108.1:0-4796 GCF_000687285.1 Phaethon lepturus | reverse complement strand
CTTTCCAACCTAGTGATTCTGTGATCATACTGACTTTTGCCTTCTGCTTCCTGAAGAGTACTGGTGGAAGCCAACTTGCTGCAAGACATGGCTACCTCTGGCCTACAGAAGACATCCTTTGTTTTCTATGAGCAGGAGCCAGGAAAGAGGAATGGTTTACACTCGGAGCAGAGTGTGTGACAAAATACTGCTTTGAGGGCACTGATAACCCCAAAAGGGCTTTGACTTTAACGCATCCTCTCAGAATAAAAGACACAGTCTCCAACTCCTCAAACTAAGGTCTTGGAGCAACATGGGCTTTATGGAAAGTGCTGTTCTGATTTTTAGCAGTTGAGTCAGTAAAACATCATGACTTGGCATCTAGTTATAGAATAAGTTGGGGAAGGATATTGCTTGCCAAATATGCAAAACATTTATGTGATTTACTTCAGCAAAGATGTGAAATACATCCTACTCAGTTTGGGCTAAGGAAGAACCCTGGGGCTAGGAAAGTACAGAGCTTTGAATGGCAAATGGAGATTGGGAAAGCTATGAACCCCCAAGGCGATGGCTTGTCCTCCACCTGCTTGAGGCCAGCTTGTGGTGGTGATAGACCTACCTCTGGACTGAACCCCTACAACAGTTCTTTATGTGACACAGTGGAATGATGAGATTTGACAGAAGATGAAAGTGAGTTTAGGCTCCTGTTTCAGAAGAGCTCCTGCAGTGTTTTGTTGAATGCAGAGTGCTATTGGAACTTCCTGATGCGGTTAGGGCCAGCGCTGCTTTTCTCCTGATAGGGAGGTCTCTGATTTGTGATAGAATTTAGTTATGCATGAAGATAAAATGTCAACAGTTCCGGTCTTACTTGTTTCCTTAAAGCTATCATAGGAAACATCTCAAACACTGCAAGCTAATTAACTGCAGATACTGTTTAGTTACCAGTATCAAATCTGTTATATCATCTTCTATAAGTGGACTTTTGACTTCTGAAAGCTGTTAGAATTTGTCCTTTTACTTATCTGGGGTTAGGCTTCCTAAATACTTTCCCATGAATTATGCAAATGACAAGGAGAATAAAACAGGCCAGTATACATCCAAATTTGGTTCGCAGAAGTTAGTAAAGCAGAATTTCTTTGCATTGCAGCGTTCTGTCACCTTCCAGGAAACACATGTACCAGCGACCTCAACAAGTCAATCTTCTATGGAAGATCTCATTCTGTACAACTGAGATTACATATCTGAGAGTGAGTTATCTAAACTGCATTAAAATCTGTTTAGTCACCCACCTCTTCACAGAGCATATGCAGCATTCCTCTTTCCTTGGTATTACATGATGATTTTCTGATAGCAAAGCAAGAGAGGATTGACTTCTACAAGGAGTCAGGTCAGGTCCATGTGAAGAACATATCACTGGTACACTGTGACAGAAATGTGTGCATACTGTGAATGTAAGTTATGGAAAAACTGCACCTTCTGGACAGAGATCACCTCCCTCATTCTCTAAAAAGAAATGGCAGGATCCCAGTGCGTGGATATAACTGCAGTGACACAGCCTTGGTGAAGTTAGCCATGGGTCATACTTCATATCAGTACCTCAGGAGATCTGCTTTCCCTTCATCAGCTTCCTCCTTTTTCAAGGGTCCTGGTCTTATTCCTGTTAAACGAAGAGCTGCTTCTTTATTGCTTTTGACATGGGGCTCAAGAATTCACTTACATAAAAATGCCTTGAAATCAATGGGTGTTTTGCCATAGAACATGCTAGGTTCATCTCCTGAACATAAAAGGTTTATCATCACTACATCATCATCAAGACAAAGATGTGTGATAATTGCTGGCTCAAGGGGCTGTGGAAAGCTGTGGGCCTGACTAAGAAATTCTACCAGTGTGGAGGTGACTTTGGGGTGAAGCTAAGGCCCAACAGACAGAGACTGTTCATGTAGTTACTCCATGGCATGGATGTGCCTTGATGGTCTAAGAAGTTCATACTTCTAGCTGTTAGAGAGCCTCCTTAGAGTATTCTGTTGAGAGCTACTTTAAAAAAGGCAAGAAGTGTCTGACTCAATAAAATGTGGTAAATGAGGAGAAAATTGTTAATAATTATTGTGAAAGTTTATTCAGCTTCTCTTGGCATGTAACACAGCTGGTAGCTTCTATAGTGTATATGAGTTATGGAGACTTTGGAATGAAATAGTTCTCCTTTTAAGGTTTGAACATGTTTCAGGAGTAAAATATGTTGGCCGTGAGCGCACATTACAGATGATTGTATAACAGTTAAGCATAGTCACCTTCACTGCACACAGGCCTTGCAGATTTTAACAGTCAGGAAACAAAGAACTGAGTCTATAAAGCTGTGTGCCTCTTGATGTTGATCTTTGGAATGGGGATATCTTCCTAACTGATTCCAGTCCTGTCATGCCAGGAGCAGCTCTGTTTGCTGCGATTACAGGGAAATGTGGTGGATCAATGGTGGCTTACACTTGGCTGAGAACAAGAGTACAATGCCATGGAAGTTCCCAAGATCCTGGCAGCTTAGCTAATGGACATTGCATGTCTTTGTCAGTGTTGGAACATCTGTTTAGTTGGTAAACCCTAAGACAAGTGAGTACCTTGTTAATTTTAGGACAAAACTAATAATGTTTGAACAACTTGTTGAAAATGTGTTGGCCCAGCATGATTATAGCTAGCCCAGCTGTGTTAGAATAAAGCCAAGCCCTTTATTATCTGAATGGATGGATGGGGGAAAATATTTCTTACCATATTATAGCCAAATACAAAACAGCTGAGTTACTCGTTTTCTGAAACATGGCTCATTTTTGCTATGAAGTCATGTTCAAAAGGTCTTTCTATCCCTTACTGTCCAGAGGAAATTGTCTGCTTGAGCCAAAGCATTCTCCACTTCTGAATGCATGGCCAGGCTCTGCTTAGCAGCCCCTTGGCTAGGACAAGTGAACTGATTACATGGGGGGTGTCCGCTAAATTCCCAACCTTTGTTAAAAAAGTGCAAGTGTGATAGCTGATGGATGGGTGAAAGTTATTCTATTAGTATGCTTGTTTCTCCACAACACTGATTTGGTCTAGCCTGTAAAGTTCCATGAAGACAAAGGAGTCTTTAGGTATGAATTCTAGTCCTTAGTCTGAAGTGGAGGAGGCTCTGCACAAGATCTGGTGCAGGGTTATTAGAGAATTCATCTAACCAAGATGTGGTCTCATAAACAGCAGCACTGTCTCAGGTTGAAAGTTTTGACTTTGATTAAATGTATAAACATTTGCAAAGACATCAGTAAGAGTAGCTAGAATTCTATGCAGCTCTGAATAAGAAACAAGCTGAGTTTGGTCTGGATGTCTAATGCCAGATAAGTTACTCGTGTGCTTCTCTCAGACTGTAATATTTATTCTTGTTTTTAAAATTGGAAAAATGGAGCAATGTCACCTCAGAACCATTTTAAAAATCACAAGAGTACTGGATAATTTACAACAGTGTCCTTCCTCCCTTTTGAAATTCTGCAACCATACTTGACTGTTCTGTCTGTGCTATCCTAGACGTCTTTGCTGCTCTTGTCAAGCACATGGCTTAGCTGTCTCTTGGCACCAATTTGTAATCTGCCATATCTTTTTGTCTCTGACCTTTTTTTTCTTTTTAAATAAGTCTGAAGACTTTATAGTTCATCTGAGTATTTGTGAGGTGTCCTCATCTCTCAGATATTTAATGACCATATTAGGGAAGCTCTGAAAGCCCAGAGAATGTAGTTTATAGGATTAGTTCTGAAAGTTTAGTATTCTTACAGAACTGAAAAACAACTTGACTTGATGGCTTGCATTTTATGCAAAGCTATAAACAAGAGGAGGGTAATCAAAGCTTGGCTGGCTCACAGATGTGAATACTTTAATAATATCTCATGGGAAATACAAGAAAAGTCAGCTTATTCAGGTTCATGGATAGCATCTATTCTGGTGAGTGACCTCTTAGAGCAGGTACAAAGATACATAGGTTATGCTGTTGTACTGCCCTTTCACCATCCCCAGTGACACCTGTGAAATGTGAAGGGCCAGTATACCGGGGCAGGATGAGGAAACATTGATGTTGTTGTTAGTACTCTTCGTGTAGAAGGAGAAATTGTGACTTTCTGCACAACCTGAGCAGTTGTGCTCCATTCTTAACTGCACTACCATTATATCTCGCATCCCAAGGGATATTTAGCTATGAAATGTATCTGCCTCTGCATTTTGATAGAATCCCAGTGAATAGAAGGACTTTCAATGCAGTAACAAGGTGGTTGTGGTTAATCTGTTACGAGGTACTTGGATTTTAAATAGTAGCAGGGTCTTTCTATGCCATTTTGATTTGTTTATTTCTGAGCCTTTGATATGTTTTTCAAGTTTATGTTCTGTAGCCACAAAGGTGGTTGAGGTTCTTAAATATTCATGTGGTTCTTTAATTAATAAAAACAACAAAAGGCAAGCAAACAAAAGAAAGAAGAAATAGCCCTTTAAGGATGGCTATACCGACTGTGCAAGGTGATGGAGCCATTACAGCTCTCTGCAGTGGATGTACAGTTCTCACTTTTGCAGAAAGTGCAGGTTGGCTATGGAGGATGACGCTGACAGCCTGGGCCTTCAGAGGCAGTAGGTAGGGTCTCTAAAGGGAAGTCAGTCTTTAGGAATGCGAGAAGTAAACGCTGCCTAGGCCTCGTGTATATTTACAGTAGAAATACCCACATGAACACTTAATTGATCTCCCCTGCAGACCTGGAGCAGTCTGCCTTGTGCCTGGGAGCCCAGTGCTGACTCAACTGTATGAGGTTTAATAAGGCCAA
>NW_010576107.1:0-4681 GCF_000687285.1 Phaethon lepturus | reverse complement strand
AGCTCGCCCCGGCGGCTGATCGCTAGTTTCAGTTACACCGCGTTTAAATCTCCCGCCGTTGCTCTGGCAACGTCCACATTACGTCTGTGCTTCTGACAGAGCGTCAGGTTTGTGAATTCACAACGAGATGATTATCTTAGAGCGCTGGTGACTGATGAACGTACTGAAGAGCCAGGCAAGTTACTGTACGTTTGTTGGGAATAGCGACTTTCTTCAGCGTTATTTCTCCTAAATGAGTAAGTTTATTTTTGTTATATTAAAATACAGAATCTGCTTGTGTCCACCCTATACCCATGGCATATCTTGTGATTCACAAACGTCATCAGGGGACTGTGTTATTTCCCTCTAACAGAATGACAAGAATTTTACAACAATAAGGTAAAATAAACAAACAAACAAGAAAAAATTATCCCTCCAGTACTATGCTGAGCCTGTAACTATTTCACAGCCATCCTCTATTCGTAACCACATTTCGATACCAAAGGGAGTTCCTGTTTGAGTCCGTTACGTTTTGCTAGGATTTGGTGATCTCGTCATTCTTAAATGCCATGCGCTAATAAGTCAAATTTCTACCTCCAGCTACGTTCTCCATCGCCACAGGACCTTCCACAGCCCCCATCTACCCCGTGCCTTTCTGGCTTCCAGTCCACTCCTTTACAGGTGCTGTTTTCTGTGCATCTCACGCTAGCACAGTGAAAGAAAGGAGGGCAGGCTAGAATATGCATCGCGTAATGACCTGATATAAGTAAAGCATCACAGCTATCTCATCCCATTATATGACAGACAGTGACTTTCCATATCCTAGTCAGCCTGTATCGTAGCAGCTATTTCTTATCACCTCTGAGGAAGGACACAACAGAAAAGGTAGTGGGAAAGGAAGAATTGCTGAAAGCTCTCTGCAATCATACTCGGGTCCCAGGGTAACGAGTACAATCCTCAAGGAAGTTCCTGAAAGCTTAGTAGTCACTTGTAGCCCTTCTGCATCTCTAGTTAGGAACAGACAAACCTCCTTTAAGGTTTTCTGATAAATTAAAAACAAAGCAAAGCAAACAAAACCACTGACATTGGGAAAAACACTTAACAAAACCCAAATTTTCAGATGAAGCTAGATTTCATTTTTTGAACAAAATTGGCTTCTGCACCTTAGATGTGCTGGTTTCCACACCACTAGTAATGATATGGTTCACTCTGAATAATGAGATACCACATACAATCATTAGCATAAAAGCTTTCCTCCAAAGTGCAGGATTAAAAAAAAAAATAAAATTCACAAATCAAGTGCTACTTACAGGTTTTTATAATGCAATAAAAACAATTTTCTGTAAATGCAGTATATGACTATCAATACTGTAACTTTGGAATCAGTTATGATTTCAAACAGAACTGAAACAGAGTTATGAAGACTAATATTTTAAACAAGCTTGATTGCAATCAGTAAAATATATACACGTGTATTTATAATTACAAGTCCATAAGAATATTTTATGCAAAAATCATAAAACTATCAGAAGTAGGAATGTATTAATTTTTTCACACCTTCACCGTTGCTTGGCTCACACCAAGGAAATATGACTTCTATGTTGTAGTGCTCCTCAGTAGCATACAGCATTCATCACTTTGCATTGCTTGGGAGATGGAGTATCTAGGAAGTAAAGTTTCCTCCATAGTGTAGAAAAGACTTTACCAAGTACTGAAGTGATTAATAGTTGAAAAGTGCTGTGTATCTTTGAACACAGTGCCTTTGAAAGCTCATCCTGGGTAACATGGTAGCAGGGTTACACTGAACTATCTGAATGAGAAACCTCAAAGGCATCTTGACATGATGTCAATATTTATTATATTGGATCTCTCTCTGTTCTGAAAACCCATGTAGTGGCATAACTGGAAAGATCAGTCCCTTCTGTAGAGAAGGTTGTCTCTGGAATCAGCTCTATCCTGCATGAGGATGCAAGGAAGAACATAAAAGTCCATTGAAAATTACGCTGTTAAACCCTGAGACCCTTACTTAAGGTAACAAAACAGGAACACGCCTCTGTGGGACTCTACAGTACAAGTATTTTAGAGCTGAGGAACTTCAGAAAACTGAGTGCGGATTGCTCATGGACATGCAGATATTTGAGTAGTAGCCCTGATAAGCAAGCCTCCAAGTCTTTTCTGTGAATGATTGCTCAGATCACGATACTAGAAGTGGTAGTACCACAAGCAAGGTATGTATAGGCCTACAGGAACATGTATGTACATTACAGAAATATACTGTTCCGCATCCAACTGTTTTGCCTGACTACAGCGTAAAGAAGATTGTTTAGTCACCCCAAGACCTTCTCAGTTTTTCCTTTGCTCTTGTGGATGCAACAGCCCAGATCAGTTATTTCTGAGATAAATATGCTCACCTGTGTCACTCTGCAGGGCTGGTTGTGAGGTAATGGTTTTGTGAAGAGCAAAACTGAGGCCCCATGAGCATGGAGTCTTTCAGGATTAAATCCAGGTTTTGCTCTATTACAGTTAGCCTGACTGAGCTTTTACAGTGTTATTTGAGTTGAAACCTTTCATCAGCAAGAGGCGAGGACTTCAGAATCTAATAGCATGCTTTAATTGCTAACTTTTAATTTACTAACGATCTTTTTTAATGTATTAAACAAAAAAACCCAACATATATACTGAAGAATGTGGAAAGGTGTTATAATTTTCCTCCTCTGGAAACAAAGCTTTAAGAATAAGGTACGATAGTTCACACTGTACCAGCAGTTAATAACAAGAAGTAAGTTGCTGCAGGAAGTTAGGATTTTAAGCAATGAAATAATTGCTTTTGCTCAAAGGTATTTAAAAGGAGTGAATGGAAATTAATCCATCATTTATAACAGAGCAGATATGAAAGCATTCAAAAGAAAACTAATTTTACAATTTTAATGCTGATTTATATTTTAATTATATAATGCTTATTTACAATTATAATTATCCATGTGCTTCTAAAGAGTGACAGTGTAAAGGAAATGGGTTATATATATTCTTACATGAAAGCTAGAAACTAGGCATTTAAACAGAAACTCCTCTGTGATTGTGATGCAACTTTTTAAAAATGCAGCATTAATTTATCAACATATGTATATCTCCATACTCAATAAGCCAGAATCACTGTAAAACTTTTTAGGGAAACAGCAGCTTTTTGCTTACATTGTTTTTAATTTTCAAAAATTGCATGAATTGCCAGATGCTTTCTATCTTGTCCTATATTGCTGTTTAGTGAAGTTGTTGCTCTTACATAAGCACTGGATTTAACAAATTTTCTTCCCACTTTATTTCCTACTTCTCTTCTTCCCACAGAGTTTGTCAGTGTCTTTTTCAGTCTACTTTTTTTCTTTTTCTCCTTTAATTCCCCTTTTTGGGGAGGGGAGGTGGGGTGAAGATGTCTTTTTATTTTCAAGAAAAGATTCTTTATAAATACCGCTGTGACAAATCCATTACACAGCACAGAAGCGATCAGCATGGTGCCAAACTCTGGCTGAGAACTGAAGGTCCAAACTAGCGCACTTCCAAAAGATCAATGGGACACACTTCTGAACGGCAAGAGTTTTAACTGGCTCTGTACACCACTAAAAGAAAATAAAAGATCAAATGGTAGGTTCTAAGACAGAAATAAATGTGTGTTTGTTTCTGCCCTTCTGGCCCACTCTTTAAAAACAGTTTAGGAAAAAAATACATTAAGGGACAACAAAGAAAATACAAGCAGCTGAGATCTGCGTTCTTCCGATAAGCTGTACTCTGATTCACAGCAAACTTTAAACAGCATAGGTAATTAACCTTACGGAAAAAAAAGACCAGGGGACAGGGTAGATACTCTCCCACTTGAATTGTTTCAAACAAGACTGGATCTCTTTACTGAATTTATTTATTTATTTCTAAATTGTCCATCCAAGCATGAGTTATGAGATGAATTGGGGAAATGGAGGCTAATATTGTCTTAGGGAGAAATAAAGATCTATTCACAATGTCAAAATCTAAATGCTCTGGTCAGGGTATGTATATATATTTTTCATAACTAATACAGTTCATTTAAAGAAATGATATTTATTCTGAAGAAACAAATAAAACTGTTTGGATTTAGGTATTGATTCGATACTGTTGCTGAAACGCTCTCAGATATCAATCTTACTCCCCTCAGATTGTTGGCATACAATAATATATTGACTGGATTGCACTAGGCAAATTTCTTCTTTCTTTCTTGGCAATATGTTTCTCAGATATCTCCTGCTGATTTTAAAATGAGATATCTATTTAAATCTCCCATATATGTTACTGGAAGAATACTGAAGTGAAACTTTTCTTCTTTCTTAATGCAAGATGCATGGAAGTAAACAGCAGATGTTAAAATTTTAAAATATCTATTTCAATCTCCCATATATGTTACTTGCATGCATAGTGCATTAAGAAAGAAAAAAGTTTCACTTCAGAAGCCAGTCAGTCCCTTGCAGTTTCACAGTCTTTTTAGTATAAAGAAAGTGTGAGTTTTCAAGTAATATACAGCCATAACTCTACTTATTGAATAGGTTTTGAGGGTTGGGGCAGTGTTTGCCAGCCCAGGTTAGTAAGATTATATGTCACTAAGACATACTGACAGAAAAGATTATATGTTGTTTCATCACCCGTGTTAGAGTGGAGGGTAGGAGGGCTCTGCAGAGGGATC
>NW_010576106.1:0-5041 GCF_000687285.1 Phaethon lepturus | reverse complement strand
TCGAAGGTCCTTTCCAACCTTGGTGATTCTGCGATTCTGTGATTCTGTGCTATTCCTAAAAAACCTAAAAGGACACCTAATAATCAAAGGCCCCCATAATTTGCCTTCCAAATAGGTAATTCTTAAAATTCTCTAACCTATTTCCAGTGTAGTGTTTAAGATTACATTAGTATTGTAATAATTAACTTGATTAATTTTTATGGAAGGAATGAAAATACTCGTAACAAGCATAAATATAGAGATAACAAAAATAGGTTTTTTCTCAAGGAAACTCTTAATTAAGCATCGGTAGTGTATGTGTGATATTACTACGCTTTTAGATGCCTGATTTCTAAGAAGTGCTTGTCTCTCAGGTATGTTCATTCTATAAGTAGAAAGAAAAACATTGAGCAATGTAGTTTAAATCTTAGTAACCTGCTTCAAAATTTGGCAGTCCAACACCCATATGATTATATTCCTTGGAGCATTGCTGAGAATATTTATTTAATTAAATATAATCTGTTTTCTCATTAATATGTGCTTCTTCTCGGTTATTTTGTTGTTTCCTTTGTGCAGAAATCATCCAATAAATTTGCATCAGCCCTGATGTTTTTTCTTCATTAGACGCTTGGGATGATGAGTCCCCAGGCAGGCCTTAATTTGATTTATAGTGTACAAAGAATTGAACCTTTTTACAAATTAAAACCGAAATGAAACAAACCATAACAGAACAACATTTACTCACTCTGAGAAGTGCTACCGTTTTCCTTTTGAAAAATAATGTCAAGAAACTGCAGTGATATCATAGCAAACTAGTATCATATCTAAAACTATTTGTATTCAGTGAGATAGTCCTTACTAAGGCAAGAATTTTCACCGGCTTAAACTGGAAACTTTTTACTCTTCCTTTTGTTAGGAGTTTTATTTGTTTAAAATCTTCCATGTTAGATTGTCGAGATGGGTGTTTCTGGAATTTAGGATAAGATACTAACACAGGAGTGAATAAGCACAGATGATGTCTGCCAGCGATCGGTAATAGAGTCCACTGCTGCAGCTGGGACCTGACCTTGCCAAGCTACGTATATCCGAGTTGTCTCCCACCATTTAATTTCAGCTGGTCCCCTACCAGTTTATTACATAGATTAAAACGATATCTGCTACCTGTATGAAAATTTGAAAAGGTCTTAGACAAACTTTTGCTGTCTAACTTGGGCTAATATTGTGTTTTTAAATCAAGGCCAGACAATACCTAAAGAACACGCCTTATGTTGATGGCAGTGAGGTGGAAGGGGTGCAGGTTCAGGGAAGTCTACGTGTGCTTTAGAAAGCCAAATGAAATAATTGGTAGTAGACCATTGTGTACTATGAGCATCCACCACTTCATTGAGACAGAACAGACTGGTAGTGGATTTTCATCGTTTTTTGCTTGACTGAGGAGCGTAATGAGCTTCGAGGCTTCGGCTTTAAATTCCAGATTGAGAAGTCCAAAGGAAGAGATGTTACACTGAGCAAGCCAAGATCTACATTTGAATTCCTATTTCAAAACAGGGAGGCAACTGGAACTCTTTAATTAAATGATTGAAAAGATTTCTATTTTAAACATGGGTAAAACACTGCATTTTTAGCTTCACATTGTTTTGACAAGCGGCTGAATTAAAGTTATCAGGAATTTATAGAAATTGAATAGATATAGACATTGGTGTAGGAAAATTTTCATCTAGCGATGGAAGACTGGCAGTATTATAGGCGATGTGAAACAAATCTAGTGAGCAATGTGCAAGCTTAATTATAAGTGTATTAACACTGCAGCCAACATGCTGAGTTTCTAATTGAAAAAATCACGGTCATTGTTTTCATATTTTCCTTATAATGAATGATTCTGATTTCTCGGAGTGATTTCTAATGTCTTGCTGCTTGATCCTAGTTTGAAGTTTGATCAGCAAATATAGACCTTAATTTTGCAAAATATTACTCATGTGGAGCACCTTTTCGTGGTAGATTATACAGCTGAATAAGATCTTCTTCTGTGATTAATTTGCAGTAGCGTGCAATCTCGGGAGCATGTTTCTGCAGAACAAGTGCTCCTTAAGCACAAATATAGCAGGTTCCTAGGTTTTCTTCCTTCTCAAATCTCAGCCTAGCTTTTTCCAGGAATATATATTTTGAGATCAGCTCTGCCTAACGTAGGATGCCCACGTACACAGCAGTACTAATGAGAGTCCTGACCCCCATGAACCTGTTTGTCTGGTGTCCTTCACCCAGCTGAGAACCTACGTACTAACACGTGTTACACATAGTAACGCAGGAGTAGTACCTATTGTGACTGTATTTCTCCGTCCCTAACTGCTGTTTTGAGATTTACAATGATATAAATGAGTTTGGCTGGAGTCTGTTTTATACATCAAGTGTATGTGCTTTATAATGAAGGTGAGTTAGATTGGAGAAACGGCCGGGTTGGGTTCGCGCGTACAAGCCCAGGGTGCGCAGCTTATTGATTTCCATTTCTGAGTCATACGTTTCTTGGAAGTCTTGCCCTCTGCTTCTCAGGGCTTCTGTCTCACACACTTCTGAAATATTATCCCCCAACTTAAGGCGTTAAACTGGGTGTAATTTCCTTTCCCAGTTCAGGAAGCATGTGACAAATTTAAGAGCTGAATCCAAATCCCATGAATCTGACTTTAGCGTATTTAGAGTTCACACAGTTTAGATCCATGATTGCAACTACTGTGACTTCTTTACTTAAGTCACTTAATTTCCCTGTATTAAATTTTTTTGCTTGTCAAGAACTAGCACTAATTCAAATTATATCTCTTTCCGTTGCTGATTAAGTCATTAACATTTAATACTGATTTGAACATCAAAACAACTAATCAAGCACAAATATTAATGGCTCTATTTTGTAGCTTTTCCTCTGACCTAGGTTGTGAGTGCTGCGGGTCTGTTACGGCCCACGAGTTCTCAGGTCACAATCTACTTCTGGTACAGCAGTTTTGCTGGTGAGCGTGAGGAAAGGTTGGAGGGATTTTTTACCTTCCTCCTTTTATTCCCCAGAGTGATTCCTTGCTAGTGGTGCTGTGATTTATTGATGATAATGTGAGCCCTGCCCGTTCCCGGTACACTCGTTTACTTTGAAATCTGTCCGCACTTCTCCCTCCTCGTTCATCAGTCCTGACTCTACCAGTGGACTTCTCCTTGGGAAGGTGGATGGATGCCGTTTCGATGGCTGTAAAAATTATGCTGCTGGGTGAAGCGAAGACTGTGTGAATAAATGAATATAATGTAATGGTCTGCTAATTAATCAGTCTAGATGACCTCATGGTCTCAAATTTATGAATCCTTCCTTTCCAAATAGGACTTCTTCATTCGTGGTCTTTCTTCTTGAGCTTGAATATTATTAAATCGGTGCTTTTAATGCTGTCTCTTTACTCCACTTCTGTTTTGGAGGCCGCCCTCTTTCTAGTGGCTTTTTGGTGCTGGGAATATACAATTTGTATCTGTACCGTGAATCAGAATAACGACGACATCACTCTAAAGATGTCACTCTTCTTGTACCACCTGGTGCAGGATGTATTACAGCATTATATAGCAGGATGTATATAGCATTAGCTATATTGAAGTACTTGAATATTTCCAAATGTGTCACAGGAGTACATTAACTTGCCTTTTTTTTGGGGGGGGTTACTATATTAAATATACATTTATAAATATAGGTACCAATAGCATGAGGCTCTTGGGTCTTTTTAATCTTGCACGCAGCAGTGTGGGATCTTTGCTCGTACTTTAATTTGTCACGGAGCCAATGAGCATCTTGCTCAAATTCTGAATTAACACTGAAGAAAAATTCTCTGCAGTAAGTAATTTAACTTCCTTATTCTGGCCACTTTCTGTCTTCCATCTGGCAGTGTGTCTTCTCGAAGTGTCTTTATGTGCCCATGCCCAGCCTCTTGGATGTGACTGCTATTTCTGAACAGGACGAATATGAGTTTACCAGTTGATCTCCACTTTCTCTTGCTTGAGGAGAGCTTATTCGGCACTCATCTGAATGAGCTAGAGGCGATAAGCAAACAATCGTTTGACTTTTTTTAAGAACAACTAAACAGAAGGGAATCCAAAACACGTGGAAGCTTCTGAGAACATCTTGAATTGTTTTTGAGCTACTCTTTTGGCTGATAGCTAAAGTCATGGCCCTAAAGAAAGCTTCTTCCACCCTTCGTATGCCTGTGGTAACGGTGATGCAGGGTTAGTGAAAAGGAGGGAGACAGATTAAAGAAGGAGGTATTTTTGAGAACAGTTCCCGAAGCAAACATTGCCTGTCAACTTCCATAATTTATCAACAAGCTGACAGCCTATTTCAGATTTGGAAACCTTCCAGAATTTTAAAATAAATCAAGCGACCCTTCTCAATTTAAGTAGTACTTTGCCCCTTAACAGCTCTACTGTTTGTGGAATAGTGTAAGGGGAAGGTGGCATAACCTAGCTCTAAATTAAACGGCTTGGAGTTTTTCCAGTACACACTTTTTCCTGCTACCACGAACGGTGTCCAGATCTTTCTTCCTCTCAGTTGACTGTAATCAAAATGTCATTTTGTCATTATTGATCCTTTCTTATTAACGTCTGAAAGTGCTGTGTTTGAAAGTGCTCCCTGGTCCAAATTTACAATCAATATACAAAAGTTTCCTCATCCTCACTTCTCCATGAGTATCTTTTATTTCCCTTGTCTTTTCATCTATTAGTTTTAGTGAAATTAATGAAAAATGTCTGATCTGGATGAGGGGAGGAGGGAAGAAGACAGGACTCACGTACCCTCTCTTCGTGCTCATCTTTCTTATTTTTGTTCCTTTTTTTACTCCCCAGTAACTTGTTGTTGAACTGTGACATCTCAGAAGCTGTCAGTCAAGCTTCGACCACCCCCCGCCTTTCTTTTTTGGTGCATGGTATGAGATTTTGAGAACTTTTCACTTCTGTCTTTTTAATGCTCCCTTTTCCTTTTCCTGTCGTGCCACTGCACTGGTGAAATAAATGATCTATTTGTGCCCCCAAAGCCGCGTGGCCAGCGGGGCGA
>NW_010576105.1:0-4992 GCF_000687285.1 Phaethon lepturus | reverse complement strand
TAGTGATTCTGTGATTATGTGATTCTGTAAACTGTATATAGGCATCAGTTAGGAGCTCCTAACTGTTGTTTGTTAGGTTGCAAAGAACAGAAGAGGCATGGGATTGTCCGTCAAAGATGACTTGGTTTGTTTTATGTTGTTATTTGCCTAAGATGTAATTAACCTGGAATTTTGAGAAACATGTGCTTGTTTTCTGGTCATTATTTACCGATATTGTCTGCAGCAGAGAGACACATTGTTTGGTTCCCTTGGAACTTAAGAATGTGAGTGTAGTAAGTCAGGGGCTATCTTTTTCTGCATACATGTATGGCCTCTGTTGGATGGGGCCCCAGACAGACTGAAGTGCTTAAGATCCAATGTAACACTTCTGATGGTGAAGCAAAACATTAAAAAAAGATGCTATTTGTACTGCAAGTTCACCCAGTACTTCTCCCTTCTGTAGGATTTAAACATGTACTCATTTTTGTAGCTTCAAGAAACAAGGTTTGTGTGTCATTTCCTTTGATCACTGGTTTGCAAAACGTCTATCTTCCCTACCTGCAGCTTTTTAAAACAGTACAGTTATTTGCAAAAATTACAAAAAAAAAAAGGTCTTTACAGAGCAAAGATGTATGTTTCAGTGGAGGAATGAGAGTGAGACTAGACAGGGAAATTTCATCAGGCAGCACCTTTCAACCTGAATTTATATAGTGTTCAATTATGAAATTATTCAACTATTACCCCAAAAGGGGTGACAGGGGGGTCTATACAGTGAACAGCTCCCATTTAGCATTGTAGAGCATGTGTTCATTGAGTTGGTTTAGTGTTAGATAATATACTCTTCTGTTTTGCATCAAACATATCACACAAACTATCATAGTCAAATTAGAAGAGAAATAACTCAAGAGAAGATGGAAGTTCTCATTAACTTCTTAAATGCTTTCATGGGGTGAAATAATGGGACACCATATCAGACCAGAGAGGAAAAACAATTTTGATCTTTTTAAGACTGATTTTTTTTTTTCTTAATCATGAAGTTGTTGGTTAGTTTCACTATGCATTTGCTTACAGGCTTTTCACAAATCTTGACGGGCTAAACACTTGACTTATGTTGAATTTTAATGAAAGAGCCAAACTGCTTTAAACTTACTTAAGAATCTCAATACAGCCTACAAAGTGTTCCTGTTCTGTGCATTCTCTTAAGCTTGGTATGCAGGGCAGCCCCACTACCTTAAGGTAGATTAGGTACTAATAAGCCCATCCATTCCACACTAACAAAATGTGTGGCTATCCTTACACCTCCACCTGTCAATATCGTGTGCCAAATCCATGTGTTTCCCCTTCACAGGAAGACAAAAGTTTGTCAATAAAATGCTCCAGGGCATTGGTATTCAGCAAGGCACAATGTGGAAGAAAGTAAAGATATCAACTAAAGCTTGATTACCATCTCGAGCAATGATCTCAGAATTGATAGTTCATGAGAATACCTGTAAATGTAACTTTAAGCATTGAGGTTCTTAAATGACTGTACTTCTTTGTAGGTACAGCAAAGAGAATCCAAATCCTGGACCTGATGTCCAAAAAGCAGAATATCTTGACACTCTGTATTAAGCATTACGAAATAATTATTGTGGAATCCCTTGGTCAGCATTTTATCAGCAGTGGAGCCTTACTGCTGAGAGACTGAAATAGCTAGATATGTCCATTTATCAATGATAATGTTTTCCTTTTTTTCCAGCCTGGCTTCCATCTTAAGGACATTTGTTTTAATAGTAAAAAGAATATTAGACTCATAAATATAAATGCTGTGGTGCAATGGGTGATTCTTCAAGCTTTATCAAAGCAGGATAATTAAGATTAACAATAAGACTGAGTTTCCTGGTTATAACTTTTGTCACAGAATGGCTCTGGTTTATGCAACAGTAATCCACCTTGAAGTACAGGCTAGGAAGTGCAAAAAGAGGATTCACTTGGCCTCCTGGTCTGTGAGTCTCTGCTACAGATTTTATTGAAGGCAATACCAGTGAAATTGTGATTGTGTTAACGCCATCACTTAATTTTAAAAGCAAGCAGTCAAAAAGAGATGGGGGGTGTGGTGTGAGAGAGAAGTCTCTTTTGCTTTTTAAACAAGCTATTGAAATATTTGGCTGTTAGACACTCAAGGAAGGACTTGTAGTGGAAATGAGAAATATCACATTCAACTTTTGAAAAACTAACGTATGCTGCATTACTATGTGAGACTTGTGCTTTCAGAGACTCAGCCAAAATTTTTCAAACTGTGCTGACCACACTTATGGTTAACGTATTTTTTACCCAAAACCCAAGAATTGTCCTAGAAATTTGCCCTTTATTCTTGTATCTACTTCCAGCATTTAGATGCCACTCAATCTGTCACAGATGTTGCCATTTGCTACCAGTCAATTCCTCTGTGCATTATTGTCCATCATTTACTTCACTGACAGTTTCTGGGTAAGTTAGGAGTATTACCTGGTGCACATTGTTTTAACATCCTCAGTACTGATGCCTGAACTTGTCCAGGTTTGCAGATACTATGCTGTGCTCCGGATTCTGTGCTGTGTCTGTTATCAGTCTCTTTAATGACTTTTTCTGTGCTTTTGGTCTGTCTAGATTTCTTTCCTTTTTGATTTTCCTACTGTAAGCAAGAACCTCCTCAGCTGTATTCAGAAATGCTATGTATTCATTCCATCACAGAAATACTATTTATGATTTTTCAAAGATGACCTAAAAATGGTTTTGGTTCTGCAGCAGTTTTGCAGTTTTGTAGAGCCTCAATATGCTTCTATATAGCGTATACTTTTCCTGCTAGAACACATCCATGTTCTGTTTGACAAAATACAGCTATGTGGTTAAGAGTTATTAAAAGCATTAAAGCATTAACCTCTTGTAACCTCATTTTTCACTTTGTACACATACATAAGTGTTTAATCGAATTAAAGTTAAACACTAAAAAGTTTGAGAGGCCAAATTTATACATTCTCTTCAGTTTATACAGAATTGATGTGATAAGCCAAAGGAATTATAAGACACCACTACTCAGAAAATGCTCATCCGTTGATTTGTTTAAGATCTGTTGCTACATACTAGAAGTTTTGGTGACAAGCATTCCCAGCATTTAAATCAAGGAGTTTTGTTCTACTGGGATCCAATTTGTATCCTGGCGCCACAGTAGCTTATTCTACTGTCCTTTGGAAGTTGAACAAATGATTCTGTGTTAAAAGATCTGCTGGAGACGGGGTGAGCCACATCCTTGAGTGAGAACACAAGACTAAGCGCTGTGTGAATCCCACAGAGGGACTGCACCAATACTGAAATGAAAGTCTGATACAGCAGTGCTGGCCCTCGTCTCCCTTGCTTGTCTCTACTTGGCATGAAAGGCCAGGATGCTGTCTCTTGAAGCCAGGGAAAAGTGAGTATTCAATCATAAGTATAAATGGAAGGAACAGAACAGGCCAGAGATCCAGACATACAATCCAGGTGCAGCTTCTGCAGAGGTGTAGTGATCCTTCATGCTGCACAAACAGGTTGTTCCTTTAGCTGACTTCCTAGTAGATACGAATTGGAATTTCCAGTGCTGCATTTCTGAATGGCTCATTGAGTGCCTCCCTGCTGTAAAGCTGAATTAAGTGGAACCTTAGAGATTGCACGTTTGATTTCATAGAAACTCCTTATGTTGAATAGGGTGAAAAATGGGAAGATAATGAACTGGTACACATACATCATTCCATGCAGCTGTATCGGGCCTACTGCTGTTAGGGCTGCTGAAAGGCTCTGCAAAAATTGATGTACTGGCAGAGGCTTTAAAGGCAGCCATGGAGTTGGGAATATAGGCAGAGTGATGCAACAGTAGGTGGCTGAACTGCACAGGTAGGGTCATTTGAGGATATAAGAGTGGGGACAGACAGTGGAACAGGGGAAACAAGCATTGGCTACAAATTAGGGATGTCATGTCTATCTTAGGACAGGGCAATCTTTTGCCAATGTGTTCCATAACCAGAATGGTAAACAGAGTAATATTTGTTCATTTTCCAAATGTTCACAAATCAGCCATTATGAAAAAGGAATTCTGATAGTTGTCTTAACTTTTTAGTAAACTCTAATAAAGAAAAAAAAAGGAAGGACTGGAAGGTAAAACATGCTATAACACACTATAAAGCAGCATTAATTTCCCAAATTTGCAAAATATATCTCATACTTTACTAATGAATCTGATTCTGATTAAATACTTCAAATGCAGCTTAGTCTATTCTCTTCTGGATTGTATGAATGTTTTGAAATTGTTATTTATATAAAATTATCTTATTCAGCACTTCTGCACTAGGCCTGATTATCTCTAGGATCATAAAGAAACTTTTATCTGATAAAGTATCCTAGGTTTTTCTTATCTGTCTGTCTGAATGAGGATTTAAACTTGAATGATGACTCAAGTCAAAGGGAGTCCTGTTAAAACATTATTATTGAAAACATTATTAATAAAGTTGGTAATATTAAATTAAAAAGCTTTGTGGCACGAAGTTATCAGCATCAAGGACATCACAGATCACTAACAGTAGCTTTAGTTAAGAAATATCAAATATGCAAGTCAGCATTACAAAGCTTGTTATTTTAACTTGAGTAGAGGATGTTTACTGTTAAAAGGGACAAACAAGACTATTAGATAAGATGACAGCTCAACAGATCTCATCCCAGAATTTATCACACACTGTTTAAGGGAGTATTTAAAAAGATAACCAGAACCCCCTTGGGTCAAGGATGTATGCCCTTCTGCAAACAGACTGCGCTGCACAGAGCAGCATTCATTTGAACCAGAGCCTTTCCACCTGGGTTTCCTCTGGTTTCTGAGTCATCGCGTCTGAGAACACGGATCTTTGAGAACTGCGTGCGTGTTAAGAGTTCTGGCACGGAGGAAACGCGCAGCATTAGGCTTCTATAAATAAAAGCACGTTAAAAGGGTGAAGACATTAACCTGATGTGGATGGCTTTGTAATGTTATTT
>NW_010576104.1:0-5007 GCF_000687285.1 Phaethon lepturus | reverse complement strand
TTTCAACCTGCTCCTGGCTATTCCTCAGAGACAGTTATGGTGCTCTTGAGTCCTAAACAGTCTTTTGGGAATCTTTCATTGGTCCATTGATTGCCCTATGTACCTGATGAAATAGTTAATGGTAACCTATGGAAATAGGTAACCATATGATCCCATGTGCAAGTGATATAATTTGATAGATTCTGTGCTTATGTGCAAATCTGTGCTGTTTAGGGAGCCAGGTAGTCATATGACTGTAGAAATGGCCTGCTGTTTTTCTGCATTTAATGCACATTAGCTAGCTTTCTATAAGCTATCCCATGATAAGGAAATAAAAAAGCACCTCTCTGAGAAGGACAGTGTCTCCACTGAGTCTCTGTGTTGCCCGCTGGAGGTTGTGACACAGAGTAACTCCTGAATCTTGGCTTCATCCTCCTTCTGTGGCCCTAGCCAGATGTGGCCATTGCTCTGTTTAATGCTGAAACATTGCTTCTCAGTAACCAATACAAATGAATGTTATGTAGGAACTCCTTCCTCTCAGATCTGTGTTTTCACAGTGCAGAGGAGCCTATGACAGTAACTAATTATCAAAGGGTTAGTTTTTCTTCAGTACTCCAGCATTTTCGTGTAGATGCTTAGGATTATAGTAACTTGGATTTCAAGCTACTTTCATCTCAGCAAAAGAAGTCTAAGAAGGACAAGAGATGTATATTGGCTGTTACAGTACTGGGGGCTGAAAGCAAAACACCATCTTTCCTGGTTACAGTTAACCTCTGGTTGAACTTTTGATGGCT
Source organism: Phaethon lepturus (assembly GCF_000687285.1). Classification (NCBI taxonomy): domain Eukaryota; kingdom Metazoa; phylum Chordata; class Aves; order Phaethontiformes; family Phaethontidae; genus Phaethon; species Phaethon lepturus. The sequence goes on along the minus strand of NW_010576104.1, from coordinate 4,234 downwards.
TAAAACTGGCACCAGCCCCATTTCTCCGTTCTGGAGCTTCCTCTTCCAAATTTGTACATACAGATATCACGGGAGTTACTATGATGATGACTGATGCCATTTACAGGGCAGCAGAGGGCTAACTTGAAAGATCTGGGCCTGAGAAATGTGCTTTACATAGTTGTCGAAAGAAACATAGATACTTAATGCATGAGGCAAACAAGCACAGTAATGACAAAAGAGTTTCCAGACTGTTTGGATTTTAATTAGGTTAGACAAAATAAGAGTTTTATTAATGTGCTACGGACACATACTGTGCAGAGACCTATAGTTGCTTCCATATAACTAAGCTTGAAGAAATCTGCATAACTGGAAAAAATATTTTGATGTGATGGGTGTGGCTGTAAATCTTATGCATCTAGAAAGTGGAGGCTGTCTTTGGTTTGCTCACAAAATCTGTGCCTAATTTGGTGGATATTAACATTGCCTTTGATTATCAAACAGTGTCAAAGTACGGTAAAATAATGTTTGTTCCCAAACCATTAACTTTCTGAAAAGTCACTGTATGTCAGTTAATTAGTGATGCTTATAGGATCAGCATGTTGTTCAGTAAGCAAATTCCTTACGTTAATTCAATCATGAGTGTTATAACCTTAAAATACAGTTATGTGACCTTTTAAAAGAATGGCTTTTGTTCTACTCCGTGCCACTGTTACAATGAATTAGAAATCAAAATCTGATAATGAGCATGTTTTCTTTCTGATGCAACTAAATGTGGAGATCTCTTCCCCCTGTGTTGCTGCTGTTAGAGTCAAAGGTGTTGCTAGTATTAAAATTTGAATACCTCCTCCTCAGTCATCACCTCTGAATAAACTTGGTTTTGATTGTGACTTTGCAGATTAGCAGTGCCTTACTGCCCATATTGCTCTCCAAAGCACAAGGGTAGCCTAAAATGGCTGCAGATTATGATGTATGGCTGCTCTTGTGAAGCTGCAGCTGTGAATCTCAAAGAGGATGTAACCATGCAGAATCGCTCTTTTAGATGGTCATTAGCGCTGCATAAGTACAAGCCTCTTTTTCAGATAGCATTTATTCTTCACGGTTCTTCTGCTAGTATGTGATGGCAATGTCATTTGCCAAGCATTGAATAACAATGAATGTTTTATTGAAGTACAGTATTCTGAACCACTGCTTTTTTAAGCTGTTTAAGTGCTTAATTTTCGTTTGGCTGCTCCTTTTCATGCAAATGTGAGTGTAGCAGAAAAAGCCAATACATCCTCCTCCCTCGTGCTTGTGTGATGTATTGGGCTAAGCTGAAGGCTTGTGTGTGGGAGAAGGAGACATAGCTTAATTTGTCAGAGTTATCCACTGGCATCCTATCCTACTCCAGTTTTAGTCGTCTTCATTTTGCTTAGAACAAACACGTGCAAAAAAAAGCAGAAAGCTTTCTGTGTGATACTAAGGAAAAAGCAAGCCAAGAAACAGTCTCTTCCTTGCCCCCAAACAGATGGAAAAACAAATTCCAGATTCCTTTTACGCGAATGAAAAGAGGAATTAGGTCTAAATACTTCAATGCATGGTTATTTCATCCTTCTTCCAAGGATCTCAAAGCACTTGGAGGCATTATGAGTTCATTTCTGAAGGGCAGATTTTTAATGTGGTCAACACCTACAACTATGGTAAGATTTTTGAACTGTCTAGCACCTACTTTTGCCATTATGAGAATCTGAGGGAAACCCATGCACCCAGTGTGCTTTGTTCTTTTGAACATCTGGCCTCTTGTTTTGATTTGTGAGCTATTTTGAAAATCTGGCATCAGTTCTGGGTTTTAAGTTCTAATTAAATATAGTACACAGTCTGGCCATAAGCTTCACAATACCCAGAGGGAAGCGGGGGAGGGGGAAAAGCTAGCCCCATTTTATAGTCAGTGAAATTGAGATGGTGAGAGCATAGAGTTATTGAAAATTGCCAATATATTTCCATAGTGAATAGCTCTGTCAAAAGTGGCTTTCAGAGCCTAAATTCAGACCAAAAGAAATGCATCTGTGATCTCAGCATTCCTAGGTTTTAAAACCACAAAGCAAATTGTTTGCATTATGGCATGGAAAGGAGCTGTACTGTGCTGTAAGCACTGACTATCCATTCCTACATTGTTGTCAGACTCTTTAACATGATTTGGGAATGTGGAATAATACCCACTTTTTGGGGGGCAGAACAGCAGATTCTGTATTCTTTCTATGGAACAGTAAACAAATATTTCTCAGAATTCAAGTGCTGTGACACTGATTTTAATAAAACACACGGTGATTCCCTTTTAATTATAAACAGTGTTGAAAGTAACTGGTCAGACTTCAGTAGATACTCAAGCTAATCCAGTGTAGTGTAACTTAAATACCTATTTCTTTGCTCTGCAAGAAATATTTTCTGAATCATCCCTATCAAGATCAAAGAAACTTGTGTTTACCTGATTCTTTTTGCCATTTTTTTGCTATAGAAAAGCTAGGTTGCAATGTAAGAATGTGTACAAAGTTCTTTGCTTAAATTCACAGATCACCAACTCTGTCCCTGTATCTTGGATGTCTGTGTATGCTTTTTCCAACGTTTTTTTGTGTGTGTGCCTTTTCTTCTTTCTCTATTCCCAACACACAAGCGCTGCCTCTTCAGGAATCTTTGATCCAGTCTTTTCTGCTTGGCCATTAGTCATATTGATTCTCCAGTGATAAAGGAAGCTTTGTTCTCAATATAGTTTTAACAGTACAGTATCAGGACCTGTCACGTAAACATTGTTGACATCAAAGAGACTTTTCAAAAATGTGTAATTTTGCAAAAATACAAACTGAGTTGTATTTTACCTTTTTGTGGTTCAGATACAAAAAGGAAAACTAACTAGGTTGGTTTTAATGTACAAAAAGAGTGAAATCCCAGAAGCAAATAAAAACAACGACAAGAAAATGTAACTACTTCATTTTTCAGTTACCTAAAATGCTAGTAATAATACCAGCAAAGTAGCTGCTTTTTTAATCTGTCAGTATCCTTTTAATGTAATTTAGCATTGAGACCATTTTCTACATTTTCAGATGGAGTAGCTCCCTCAAAATTGAAAAATAAGTATGCCATTAATTTCAGTATCTGAGAGTAGTGTTTTGAACTACTTTGTGAATACGCTTTGAACTAAAATACTGTCTTCACATATTGAGAATTGTTTTCAACCAGTGTGCTTTTTATGTTTTATTGTAGTACATTATTTGCTTTAACCCATTTAAGAGTCAGTCCAATAAGAAGGAAAGGAAAGGTAGCAGAGGTGTAATAAACACTGGATTAATTTTTACAGCACAGTACATTACAGAACTATAAAATTGTGTGATTAGCTAAGTCATTAACACTGTCTTAAAGCAAATAAGTGTTTAGAGCCTGACACACTTAGTGCTGAAAACCTTTCTAATAGTGAATTTAAAAAGTAACCAGTGTTGCTTGGAATAAAAATTCTGCTGCTCTGCATCACCAGGAGCTCTGTATTAGGGCTATCATCCAATTATTATATTCTAATGCATTCCCTGTTTTAAAGCACTCATGTCTATATCATTTTGACACTTCCTTGAGAACTGTGCCATGTAGAACCTGCAGAGCATTATGTACAGGATCACCACCAAAAATGAGTTAATTGATTTAAGTCCTGCCCTCCACCGTATGAAGGGGTTTCATTTCACTTGCAGTTTTATCCTGCATTTATTGGTAGTTAGTAGCAGGCATAGTAAGAGCCAGTCTAAGAGACATTAGAGTAAGTTAAGTCTGTACTTGTCTAATAGGATCCCATTGATGCAGGAGCTATGTTAGATGTTTATACTCTTAAATCAAAATTTTCAATTATGATTTAAGAGATCTCTAATTGCCTGGTATGAAACATCTCAAAAGCCCCAGACTTTTTGTACACAGACTGCTCAGTGCTTTCTGAAAATGATGTCTTTAAGTTGGAAATTTAGAAAATCTTGACCTTGTTTTGAATACAGTCTAAAAATAGATAAAGAGTCTCTTTCTAATTTGCTTGATACTGGGAGGCCACTCCTGTCAAACTTAACTCACGCCACTGGGAGCATGAAGTCCAACATTTGGTATTCGTTTGAATTAGTTCATTCAAATTTGAAAACAATGTTAGAGAACATTTGGAAGACAAATTTCCTGTCCCAGCCAGCTGAACAAAACCATGGCCTCTTAATAAATTTAACTTCTTTTCAATCCAAAATTCTTTTTTTTTTTT
>NW_010576103.1:0-5029 GCF_000687285.1 Phaethon lepturus | reverse complement strand
GCAGGGGTGGCTGTGCGCTGTCATTCGCCTGCCCGGGGCGCGGCCCCACGCCTCTGCAAGGCTGTCGCCTCAGGCCTGGACACAGCCCGCCGCTCTCTGCGCCAGCAGGCAGCCCCTCGCCTCCCCGCGGCCGCGGTGGGGCGGAGCTCTCCACAGCGGGAGCACGGCTAAGGCGGGAAGTGGCTCATCTTCTTCCAGGTAGCTGAGTGAAAGCCTTGGCTAGTCTGGATGGTTGTGAAGAGCCGTAGAAACCTCGACTCCAGCTCTCCCCCTGACGGAAAAGCTATCCGTAACCATTACATTCTCACAATATTGCCCTTTCCCCTGAGGCTTCCCCACTTTCTTGGGCTGGGAGTCCTGCAGGACAGAAGCCAAGCAGCTGTGATGGACGTACCAACCTCTGGTGCAGCACCAGCACAACAGCTTAGCTAAGCAGCTCTGTGTAGCGAGCATGCAGTCTCTGTACTTTTATCTCCTTTAATCTTGCTTTCAGAGGTGATCATAATACCTGTTGTCCTTACAGGTGTGTATGACTGAAATGCTAGAGGCAAAACCTAGAAATAATCCTAAAAATCATTAAAAAAATATGCACTCCAAAATCTTGTACAAAATGATCAGCAAAACCCTTTTTCCATTAATTCTGATATAAATATTTATGAGCACTGCCTTCATAGAAATTTTAATTATTTCTCTTCTTGGTTTCATCTTGGGAGGTTTTTGAGTAACTCCTATCTATGAAAAACTTTCAGATATCAGGTTTATAGCTTATAGCGTAGTTCCTCAATAAACATTACTAAAAGTCAAGAAAAGGTGTTCATATCTCTTCTTGGTTTTAAATACAAATGAATATTGAGTGACTGGTTGCTGCTATATCTTTTTGAATGGCTTTTGTGTTGGGGGGGAAGCTAAGCCAAGCCCCTTCTCAAGTGACATAATGTTCTGTGCAGACCTTGATGGAAAAAAAAGATGAATTCCTCAAATAATAGTTCGATTCTTCATAGCTATTTTGGAATGGAAACAGGGCAGTGCATGAATATCACAGATTGGCATACTCTGACATATGCAACAATACCTCCCATTGCTGGTTTGAGTGCAATTCTTTAGTTGTAAAGCACCCTTAACTACCTTTAAGTCAAAACTCCCTGGGCCCACCAGCACACGAGCAGCATAGGCCACACCCCTGATCACCCCTGATTAATCCGAAAGCCTCAGAGGAAGACGGGGAAAGGCAGCACGAGCGATGCTTACAGGTGAGAAGATTTCAGAGACAAAGCCAAGCAGCCATGCCTTGTCAGACCAGCCCCAGGAGAGAAGATGGGTATTCTAAAACTGCCACAGCTGGCCACCTGGGACAGACAGTGAGCTCAGAAAGCTCAGCTGAACACCTCTACTCTCATTAGGTTCATCTCTTTCTGAAAATAATATCCGAGGAGACACTTAGATGAAAACTCCAACAATTGCTATACAATCACTTTGGCTTTACAAGAACAAAACAACTATTAGGTAAGAAAGACTTCATCTTGTGAAAACAGCCTTCCTTCAATTAAACCTTATCTTCTACCCAAAACCCATCCAATTTATGTATTTATTTGTAAAATATATGTTCCAGTTGTATTGTCCAGAATAAACACTACTTTCAACATTACACTTGTGTCTTGACAGTGTCAAGCATTAGCTTCCCACGTATGATAAACCCCAGTCTGAATTCATTCCTATTTTTTAATGCTGGGACTACATATTAACCAGTTTACAAACAATGTAAAGTTAAAATGTCAAGGTATTACAAGGATAATTATGTTTTTCTTTATTCCAATAACAAAATCACATGAAAGATGTTACTTCTTATGTTTTCTTACATCCCAGGATAGGAGTTCTTATTCACAGTACCACTAGCTGCATATCTCTTCTTGGAATAGCACAGACAGGGACAAGAAGACTTGCACCTTTGCAGAAAGTGATGAGAAAACGGTAAGGAGCCTGTGTGAATCCTATGACTCCTATTACCTACTCGTGTCTGGCGTAGGTATAAACACAGTCTTTGGAAGACGCTGCTACTTTTGGTAGTCCCAAAGTCAAGCCAAGAAACCAGAGAAAAGGTACTCTTGTCCCTGTTACGCATTAGCACAGATTTCATATTCTGGAGACAGTGCTGAGTAAATGACTGGGGGGTTTTGGGGGCATTTTGCTTAATGCCACTACTAAGCATTCATGGATAGAGCTCACCTTTTTGGAGATTAGGAGTGAGTAATACCTCTGAAGTATGATCCCCACCCAAAAAGAGAGAAGAAATTGGAAGATCTTACCTTCTAGAAAGAGAGCAAGAGAAGTCTTTTTTCTTTTCTTCTCCCCATCCTGGATTTCTTACAAGTCTTACTTTCTGATTTTGGTATGATGGAAATCATCAGAGAATACTCTGCATTATCTTTTTTATCTCCAAGAGAGATGTGAAAGGAGGTTTTAATAACTTTACCAAAATTATTCTTCATGAAAATTAATTTTAGAAGTGAAATTATATATTTTTAATTGGTTTTGTTCTCATATGTCTATGGTTTTCTCTAAGCGACATATGGTGCATTCTCTCTTATATGTTAGTGCTGGTTAATGTCATGCAGAGCTATTGCTTTGCTTTTTGTGTACCAAACAAAGCTTTGTTGATCAAAGAAAGAATGAAAATCATACACAGGATTGTTTTCAAAAGCAAAAATAGTAATTGCTTTATTTTGCAGATATCTGATTTATACAATAGTAGTTGAGATATAAGAAATTTTAGAAGTCCAATCCAGAAAGGTTATTACTTAGGTCCACAGAGGATGATGGCATTAGTATAGCTTTGCACTACCTCTCTTACCTTAACCTTGCCCTCCAAATCTCGCAGCTTCCTACATGATGCAGCCCTCACTAGACTGAGTGAAGAGATAAAGAAATCATGGTGTGTATTTATAAATTCATACTTTTTGCTTGTTGCCAGAATATTTCTAATTATCTTGTCTTCAACAATAGCCACTTCTCAGGAAAGATATTGATCGTTGCACATGTACTTTATCCTTCACTATATCAGAGACAGACCCATGACATTTTTACCCGTCCACCAAGTATTCGGCACACTTTACATTTTTTAGCAAATTCTGGTTCTAATTAAGGGAATAGAGAGTGGCCTTGGTTAGGCCCCAAATTTTCAGCTGGGAGAAGACGGAGTGTAACAGCTCACAGCATGTTTTTAGTGACACCCCGTGGCAAAATGACACATCGCAAATTTCCGAGAGTCAAGTGCCAGAAAGGAAACAAAGGGTCCCACATTTTATTTGTTTTTCTAGTAACATCAGAAGTCCCACAAGATGCATTTCGCTTCCTCTGACCAGCGTTAACGTGCCCAGGTTCACTTTTGCGTTTTGCCAACTGCCTCAAAAGTTGATTTTCCAATATTTAGAACACTGAATCAGCACACTTTTATGGACAATCAAAGCCCACATGCTTTTTACTCTATGCATTACAGAATAGGTCACCCCAGTGAAAGGTCATCACCAGTCTAGTTTAGCAACAAGTTATGCCCATTTCAAACTGCTTAAAATAATTCCCAACTTTTTTTAATGTGACAATATGACCTGCCAAGTGCTGGGGCACACATCACGTCAGGCTCCTTTTAGAGTCTGTTTCTCCCACGGATCACCACTAGCACACATCTGGTGGTGGTTTCTTACTACACCCACACATTTCTTCTCAGAGTTTGGTAAGGAACTGTCATGCTCTTAATGATCCAGTTCTTCAGAAGGAAACAACCCCAAGCTCACATCTTTAATCTTGTAAGCCTTTCACACCCTTTATACACCTTCTTTTCACCTTCACCTTTCAGGGAATATAGCTGTTCTAGTACTGTTTCTTCAGTCAGAAGGTAAAGGCAATTCAGGCTGCATCATAAGTGGTTTTCTTTATTGACAAAGCAAATACATGAACACCCAATTACATACCCAAAGACAAACTGCTTCCTCAAATAATTTCACTGTTTCACCTGAATATCGACTCAGTGTTTCTTCCTAAACCACCTAAACCTACAACTGGGAAGAAGAAAAATTACCTGTAACTGTTCCTCTTCAAGAGGAATAGTCTATGTGAACTATCACAACCCATTGTCCCACCCTTTTTCTCTAGAATTCCTTCATGTCTTGGGACTCAAATATTGAGGAGGAATGAGACAAGAGGTATACAGCACATGTTTTTCCACATGGATACTACTGTGGATAAAAGCTCCAACATGTAGAGCCGAGCGTTGGCCCACAGTGTAAATGGAGACAACAGCTCTTGAAGAAGAGTTATAGCTAAGGTTCGGTAGATTTGAAGAACAGTTCAAACCCATGTAAATCTGAAGACAAGCTGCTGCATGTGATACATCTTTAATTATCTAGTCTTTGTCCGTTTCCAGCTTGCTAATGAATTATGCTATCATTTAGTTTCTGTATCTTCACAAACACCACGGATAGTTTCTATGTATTCGACAACGCTCTGTGCATTTGTGTTAACTTGTTGCAGTGTCCCTTTGAACCCACGAAAGCATCTAGCACCCAGAACATGTTGTGGCGAGGAACTGCACGGCTGGGTCTTGCACGAAGAATCACCCGGTTTGTCCCCCGTGCATCTGCCTTTTGCTGGCATGATCCGATGCTTCACAGTTACCCTTTTGGGAGAGGCAGTACAGACCAACACGGACGTACTTTCTTTAATACCACTTACCATTTTACAATCTCGTACCGCAGGAGCCTTATGGGTTTTTGTTGGGTTTTTTTGTGGTGTTGTTTTGGTTGGGTTTTTTACCAGGCTGACGAGTCTTAACTTCCTTAGCTGCACGTTGCACAGCAGCAGATCACTCTCTCTTCTCCTCAGCTTTCCCCAGCTGTTACTACCTCCTGGCTGCGGCGTCACCGTGGGGACACCCGCTCCCCTCAGCTCTCACCCGAGCAGCAAAAGCCCGCTGACAGCCCTCCGCCATCAGCGGGGAGCAGGCCTTCCTAACTCCCTTCCCCGTGTTCGCCCCGGC
>NW_010576102.1:0-4888 GCF_000687285.1 Phaethon lepturus | reverse complement strand
CTGGATGGCATCCTGTCCCTCAGGCGTGAGGGGATTGCTCTTATGCTCCCCAGGGCAATAATTTCCATGTTACTCCTTCCCATTGCACTTGATCAGAGGGCAGCTGGGGAAAGGAAGGTTGAAATGTTGTTGGATTCAGCTCTTTGGATGTGATAAGTTTGGGAGTTGTAGTGTCAGTCTCTCCTCACAGAACTATAGGGAATGAAGTATAAAACTAGCTTGAATTAAAATGTGAGGCACTGAGCTGTTCATGGGTCAAGGCAGGAATTTCCCTTTTTTGACTTGCTAAGCCTTGGAGACAGACACTGTCATTCCAGCTGTGTTATTTTACAGCAGACATCCTCACCATCCTGCATGCAGCAGGGGGAGATCCTCAATCTCATCAAAAGATGAAATACCACTCACTAATTGTGTCTTATTCTTGGCACCACGTCTGCGGTTCTGCTTGCAGGCTGGACTGAACCAGCAGGAGCTCCCCCTCACAGCTGGTCAAAATTTCCAGTTCGTTTATGTTTCAACATTTTGTTCGTGTTCTGAATTGGAATGAAAGCAAACACTCAGATTTCTTCTCTGAGCTGGTAACGTCACATATTTTTGTTTATTGCACTAGCAGGATGACTCCGAGACAAAACCAAACAGGTTTTGTCCTCACCTCTGTGACATCAGGACAGCTGTATCAGAGGACACTTGTTATTTCTTCAATGTGAATGAAGCTCCCAAATACCATGTCTGAGGTAACGCACCTTATCCATGTCCCAGCATGGCTTAGCCTCTGCTATCGGTGGGTTTTGTTGCATTCTGAGTTGACCCTGCCCATGAAAGGCACCGTTTTATACAGTTTTGGTTAAATTGATGCAATTTTTACAGACTCTCCAGTGCATTTCAGCCTTCCTCATGATAATCTGAGCATCTGTTACTCATGCCAAAGCGACAGAGCAAGGTTAAAACTGATGAGGATGTCCACACAAATGTGCAAACCTCTTTAGTTTCACCTGGTGGAGCCTCTGACTGTACATGCCAATGATCTTAGACCAAGATGCTGGGAGATACGCATGTAACTCCAGAGGGTGCCTGCTTGTCCGGAGGTGCTGCTGCCTAAAGGAACACAGTTTAAATTCCTTTTTAGTCAGGACCAGACTCAATTCAATAGACCAGGGCTGGAAAATCTGCAGGTTAGGTGAAAGTTTGTGGTTTTCTTCATCTGCAGAGTGGACATCTTCAGTCGACACAGTTCAACATGGCACTTGAATGCACCTTTGCTAGAGCTGTTGTGGCAAAACCACCATTAGCAGTGGGTGTAGCACCCTAACTAGGCACCAGGAAGAAAGGAGTCAAAAATTAAACATCTAGAGCATCTCATATCAGTATGGTCTGGTATCTCTTGTGCATCATCCATTCTTGCATCAATTAGACAAGACTGTCTCATCCAGTTGGCTTTTCAAGCTGGGAAAACCCATTGTATCATGCTGTCATTGATGTCAAATCCAAGTTTTGGTCTGCTGCCAAAATTTGAGCAGAGAATTTTGCAGCAGATCATTTAAACAATATTTTAGGAGAGCGGTACTCAATCCCATTCTCTCATATCTGTGGGAGGCTGATGATGCAGATCCACAAAACTCTGATTCTGTAACTTATTTCACTACTTGTGTTTAGAGTCACTTATTGAGGACAGAATCTACACTGTGATACTACTGTATTCATTTAACTGTTTTAATACAGTTAGTGCCCTTTCTCCAAGAGTAAATCCCTCCAAAGTGGGTTTTTTCCCCCAATTTTTTGCTTCTCTTCCCTGAGTTTATCAGATCATTCCAATATGGAGAAGTCTTGTCCTGAATATTTTGTGTTTCGAGCTTCACTATAAAAAGCTTGAAAAAGATTCATTTTCCCAGCAAAAAAAGCCACAGAACTGGAGCAATTCAGCCATACAGCAAGTCCTGCTGTTTATTCCTTATTGATGTTACATGCAGCATTCCGGTGTCCTCTTCTGCCTCCAGCAATCAGTGCTGCAGACAATAACCTCAGGCAGAGTGGTATTGTGGTGATACTGCACTGGAGAATTTTTCTACCGTTGCGTGAGGCTGTGGGATAGACTTAGGATACACTTTTGTATTGTCTGCAAAGGATGCCTTGGCAATCTGGACATCTCAAAAAGAAGAGGGGCTAATTGCATCCACGCTGCGTGGAGACAACCACGCACATGCTTATTTTCCAACAGATTGCCTAGCAGTAGTACTTTAAAAATGCTTATTACTTTGGTAGTTATTTACTGTCAACAGGATATTGAAAAATGGGAAGGGCTATATGCAATAAATATTTGTTATACGCTTGGAAAAGAAGGAGTTTGATGTATTTTTCCCACATAAAGCCAATGAAGTATTTACAAGATCATCAGTAGCCAAAGATAAAACATTATGCTACGTCTGCTGTGCAAGAACATTTTAAGATCAGCAGTCTTGGGTAGCTTGTACCAAAAGCCCTAAGAGAGCTGACTGAGATCTCTGTATTACAGATGTTAATTTTTGACTCGTCTGAAAGTTCAAGGCAAAAACCTAGAAAACAGGAGTGGTAACTGTATGCCAAGGGGGGCGGGGGGACACCTGAGGAAACTGCAAACCAGCATCAGTCCTGGCAAGATAATGGCAAAGGCAGAATCAGCTCCAGCTGCTAATGAAAGCAGAGCTAGCGATATGGCGAATGTCAATCAACGAGATTTTATGGAAAAATAGACCATTTCAAACAACCCTGATTTCCTCTGTTTCCCACATTGCAGGTGTGATTGCAGCTGACATAACGGATGGAGTATAGTGTACCAGAGTGTCTACACCGCAACCCGGGGGAGCAGTGGAGCTAGCGTAGTCAAAGCTAAGCTCATTTGAATTAAGCAGCTGAAGAATTGGTAGTGAAGCTCAGCTAGGAAGACTTACGAGTATTTCCCCAAGTTTCCAAGCAGATTTCGCAGCTTAGTTGCTGTTTCGGTTGCACTGCTCTCCCATCAGGTGCGATCACAGCTGCGCTGAGGGCGGCTGCTCGGGTTGTACCCACTGCTTGCAGCGCTGTACACTATAGCAAGCATATTGCTTGGGCTATATATACACTTGGAAAAAATCACTGCACTCAGGGATACCAGTATGTGTTAAAAGGATCACTAACACCAAGCAGTCATGGAAGATAACAGTAATATAGTGGCCATGATAGCCTGGCGAGGGCAGAAGGGGAAGGTCATGGTGAGTGGTTTCAGGTAGCGACGGCCAAAGGTCCAAACAACAGGTTTCTGTTGTGAACATTTACAGTCTTGTGGCTTTGATGCTTTAAATTTTTGTTTCAACTTTGGGTTTTCTTTCTTGATGTTGTCAGTTCCTTTAATAAAAGATGAGATGCAGAGGGTGCCAGCGAGGAGCAACATCTAAGACAAATGTGTTCAGTGGGACTTTGGTGGATTTGTGGTCTTAGTTTATAAAAGGCGGTGAAGTGACTTGACTGTGCTGTTCATGGGAAGATATACTGTGTAACAAGAGCAAGGGGTTACTGACCTGGAAGAGAAGACATAGGTCAAGCCAGAGGTTGGAAGATGAAACCAGACTCAACTGCAATGAGAAAAAAAGTTCAAGTTTCTAACTGGAAGGCACATAAACTACTGGAGCTAGCCACAGGGGAAAGTGGTGGTTCTGTCATCTCCTAATGTATACAAGCCCGGGCTGCCTCCCTGGGAAATCACCTTTGGCCAATGACAAGCTACTAGTGTTGATACACATGTACTTGGTCCCGATTTCCTGAAGCATAATGCAAGTCAGGGTACCCTTCTTCCAGTCCTGAGAGATGGGAACCTGTAAATGTGACCTCAGCCAACAAGCTCAGACCAAGTGCGCACAGTGCTGCTCCGAGCAGTGCTGCGTACCACTCTCCCACACCCCAGTATTTCAGCAGATGAGGTCCTACAACACTTCTAGATAATCTAGTCCAATGCAAAACTGTCCTAATGCCATATCCTAAAGATTGCATATCTTTTTGTTTTCCTACAAATTATTCCAAAGCAGCCATGAGACACAATTGACTCTTCCAGTTCACTAGACTGGAGAAACCCAATTCTTTTTACCCATCTTCAGAGATCATGATTTCCAGTCTCTTATAATTTTTACTGTTCTTCTCTGGATCATCTCCCAGATGTTGACACTCCTCCTCCAACATCTCATGGTCACTAATGCTGTCTTATGAAGCATTCACAACCTCTCCCAGCCTCAGGCATGGAAGTGTATTTTACAAGTATGCGTTGAATGCCACCACATTTATTATTAGAGAAGTGTTGATGAGAGTCAAATCCAGGTCTCGTCCTGGTGAAACCTGTTGGAAATGCCATCCATATAAGAGGAATTTATTAAGGTCTTTCCAGCCAGAAGTGCACTCTAGTTTTTTTATTTATAGCTTTTTATTTGATTGAAGAAAAAGAATAACTTTCACAGACATGAAGATTAACAGAGATTGTGAGCAGAAAATGAGGATCTGTCGAGGGAAGCCTGGATGCCTTGTAGGCTTGAGTTTACTCCCTGTCAGGACAACTGATTTTGACTGCGAATGAGTCAGTGAGCAGAAATGTGGTGGGTGTGTGCTCACACACATGTGCTTGTGTAAATAGGTGTGTTGGGAACATATTTTACTATTCTGTATCTGAAAGACCCAGCGCTGGTGTCAGGGAGGGTGCATGCTGGGCATGTACATGCAGCCACGGTATACGCATGGGCCACATGCGTGCCCTCATCTCTTCACATGCAGTGGAGGGGATGCTGGGTGCAGGCAGACCTGGAGAAGACCTGTGGGAGAGCTGGGCAGGGTCTGTGCGAGAGGAACCGCTCAGGGTGATGCAGCAGAGGAGATGCATTGCTTTTAACAGTCC
>NW_010576101.1:0-5017 GCF_000687285.1 Phaethon lepturus | reverse complement strand
AGCTGATCCTTTCTCTCTACTCAGCACTGGGAGACACATCTGGGGTGTTGTGTCCAGTGCTGGGCTCCCCACTATTAAAAAGACATGGGAGTGAGTCCAGTGCACAGCCATGATGACCAAGGGACTTGAGCACCTGACCTATAAGGAGATGCTCAGCCTGCAGAAGAGAAGTCTCAGGGGGGATCTTATCAATGTGTATAAATGCCTGGTGGGAGGGAATAAATACAAAGGCACCAGACTCTCCTCAGTGGTGCCCACCGACAGGACAAGAGGTAATGGGAACAAATTAAAACACAGGAATTTCTAACTCTGGGTTCTTTTTCAGATCAGTGCTCAGAGACTGGTAAATGGTGGCATCAAACCAACACAGAGGAGCCTTTCCTGAGTAGGAATAATCTGATATTGTTCTGCTGACTTTGGAGTGTTATTGATTTACGCTGGGTGAGGATTTGCCTTGAAGTACTTCACTTTATCCAGTATTATACAGTGCAACTTGAAATACTACTACCACTACTGCTACTACTACTACTATAATTGATTTCGTACTTTTTTAATTCTTGGGAGCCATTCTTAAGCTGAGTACTTTATACAAATGTGTTTGCAGTCCCAATTTTTTAGATCAAGTTAAGTATGAATATATTTCAGTCCCAATCAGACACAGTCTGATGATGACACCTGATATACAAAATTCAGACTATTTTCCTATACCAAATTAAATTTTTGCTGTTAGCTGCATGGATAATCAGTATATTTAAAAAGGTAAATAATTTCTAATTGTAGGAATTCCATCTTAATTTCCGGTAGAAGGTAGAGGCCCAAGGAGACTTTTCATTTTCCAGAAGTTGCTGTCTTTGCATATGTATGCAGACCATTATGTGTAAACATACACTATGACAGACTGAAGAAAAGCTAAAATCTTAAGTTACTGAAAGTCCTCTGTTTGGTTTTGTGCATTCAGTTTAGTTCAGTCATACTTGCACAGAGCAAACATATTGTGTGGAGGTATTGTGAAGGACAGTCACATATCCTGGCTGATTATCTGATTAATTGTCTCATGGTTTGGCTTCAGTAGTCCAAGAGCACTGATTACAGTGTACAGCTGGAGATTACGCAGACACAGTAGTTATATTCCTACATACCCATTTTTTGAATGCATTGGCCTTTTTCTTGTCAAGCATATTCTTACTGACATCTAATCTGCTCTCAAGTTCATGACACCTTTTTTTCCCCCACTAGCAGCTATTGCTTCTTATGTTATCTCTTAAAACACCACCTTTAACTACAAGCAAAACCTAAGCCCTCTACAGCCCCTCCCACACAGAGGCAGATTTTCACTTGGAGTGAATCATAAATTGTGCAAGAACTGTGTATGGAACACTGACTTTTTCAATTTTAAAACTCTGCAGACCTCTAATATGAATATTAAAATCATCATTGCCCAAAATGGTATACTACCGCATCCACATTAGCTATAAATCTGGTTTTGCTAGTCAGTCCTTTATCCTTACCTAAAAATCTCTAGCTCAAGTGAAGCAGTGCTTTGGCTTTGAGCTATTCAGCCTCTCATTATGTGGACTGGAGTTTGAAGATTGCCAGTGAGCATAATGCAGGGGGGTTCAGCTGCAGACCACAAGCTCAACTTTGTACATTTTAGCTATTGTCTATTTCAATCATTCTGCAGCTAATCAAATTGTTTGCTTACTCCATGTAGCTGAAGTGTTTTTTCTGCAATTCAATGTTCTGATCTGAGTGTTATTGAGTAACTTGGTTGTAGCAACTCATGTTAATTGTTCTGAAGACTAACCCTACAGGCAAGACCAAATCAATATTTTCATTCCCATTGAAGGAATTTAATCCACACTTCCACTGAGACAAGGTAACAGATCATGTGTTCCTCTCTCTAGTCCATCACAATGTAAAATGAAACCACAAAACAGAATTTTCAAACCCCCATTTTATTTTGCATTTTAATGGACTTGGAGAACACAAAATGTCAGTGATTATTTCAGATAGTTTTTATCTATGACTAGATAAAAACTTTAAAGTCAGCTGCACAATGGAATAGCACATTTTTGCCTGGTCCTGGTAAGTTTATAAAGCCATTCAGCTCTGAAATCTAATTAACAGAAAGCATTTATCTCCATAAGTTTGCTTCAAAAATTAAAACAAAACAAAATGGATTTTCTTAACCTATTAACATTTTAATTATTATTACTCTGACTTCTGAAGTGTGATTCCAAGTATGTTAGTAGCCAGTGTGCTACTGCAGCACTGAGGTGAATAATATGATTAATCTTGTTTCACGCCTTCACATAAAATACTGTATGTCAAAGGAAACATCTTTACCAATTTGCATCAGTAGCAGCTAATGAGCACACAGACACTTACAGACAAGGAAACTTTTCAAATGATGCTGTGTTAAGCTACAAGTGTCTAGGAGGCGACACCAAAATGAAGTGATTAGTTATGTTCCATGCAACAGAAGACAGCTTTTCAGGCAGTAATGGGAAGAATTGCTACCTATTTGCTGATATGTCCAAAGAGATTAAATGCTTTTTATGCTGATGTAGCATCTCAGCCAATAGCAGTGCATTATTCTGTTACCATACTGGTCAACACCATTCATGTGTGTAAGCAATGGCTATCAGAACTAATCAAATATAAAGAAATTGGATTTAACATTCTACTTCTCAACAGTGCCATTACAGCTAAGTGACTATCATGCACCTCCATTACCAAATCCTCTCTTCATATTTTTATAGTAAGGTTGTAAAATTCACTTTTGGGCTTTACTTGCTCTACAAACCCTGTGCTGAGGACACAGACTGAAAATAAAGTTAGGCAACTCTTAGGCAGTCTGAAGGTTTTAAAAAAGGAAGCAAAAAGTTTTTTGATTTTTTTCAGCACCTAAAAATGACTTGCTTCTTCCAGTGGTAATCTGATTTCATCATGTAGTGTTTTTAGGAATTGTGCCAAGATGGAAAAATTGATTTAGGGACTACAGAGCTGTACTGATAGATCAGTGCTCTGCTCTCATCTACAAAAAACAGCTCTAAGGGTGCACCATGGGAGCTACAGGCAGATGAGTCTACTCTGACATCTTGTAAGCTGCTGAGTCTATAATTAAGATCACTAAGTACCTGGAGAAAGACAATTTGTTGGAAATGAGCCAACATGACTTCTGTAAATGTCAGTCCTGCCTCACCCGATGGAGTTCTTCAATGGTGATAATATACACAGGGATAAAGAAAATACAGTGGAAACAGCATACTTGGATTTCCAGAAAGCATTTGATAGGTTCCACATGAAAGGGTCTTGCCAGGGAGTGGGGAAAAGGCCTTGCTATAGATGGAAGACTAATTAAAGAACAAGTGGCTTTTCAGGATGAAATATCAGCAGTGGGATCCCCCAAGGATCCTTGCTGGAGTCAGCTTTTGCTCATCAGTGACCTGGAAGAAAGTATGGATGGAGAACTTGTCCACTTTGAAGCTATTAAGCTCTCTTGATTAAATGCCATTTCGATGATAAGAAGCTCCACAAGGACATAGAAAACTAAATGAGTGGTCAAAACACTGACAGATGAACCACAATGTACACAAATGGAAGATACTGCATCTGTGAAAAAAGCTCTAAAATGTGCCTACACAATATTGAACTTGGAAATGGCCACTATGATTGCAAATAAAGATCTGAGATCACCAACAGAAGTTCTTTGAAGTTGTCGGCTCAAAATGCAGTGTCAGCCAAAATAACTGATAAAAAGTTAGCCATAGAGGACAAGACATAGAGTACTATTTTACAGGTATATGAAACTCTTGTGTGACCAGATGCCATGTGCAGGTCAGGTCTCTGCATCCCAAGAAGGTGTAGAGCTAAAGAAAGTATAGAGAATGGCAGTTCAAATGATTAAAGAGATATATCATATCATATATCATAGGAAAAAGGAATAAAAACCTAGGATTTTTCAAGTTGGAGTAGAAAAGGCCAACGAGGAATATGACTAAACTTTACATAAACCTAGATGAAATGAATACAGTACTGTTCATCACACATTACTGAAAATAGGGAGCACTTGCTGAAATTCACAGGGAATCAGCTTAATACATGCAAAAGAAAGTACTTTGCACAGCGGATAGTGATCTTCTGGACCCTCCAAGAGGCAAATACAGGGTTAACAAGTTCAAAAAGGAGTTGGAAAAATTCAGGCACAATAGCTCCATAGATGATATTGAAGAGACTGACCAGGGGTGCACCCTCTAATACTCCTACAGGAACTGTATACCTGGAGGAGATAGGAGAGGAACAAATGACAGAAACTGCACAAGACTACATTCTCTCCTTAAATGTTTGTCATTACCACAGTTAGAGACATGATGGTAAGCCAACCAGGCTGTTGAACTCTCTGACCCAGTATGATGGTTTTTATGTTCTTAAGAAATTACGAATAAAATGGTAGTGAAATTTAGCTAAGAATTCATTATCTTATTAATGTAAATAGTCTATTTAAAAACAACTCCCCAAGAAAACACACTGCATTCAAAATGAGTAAGAATAGCAGTTCAATTAAGAATAGAAAGCAGGCTTAAAAAAGCTACTATATCAGAAGGCATTGCTTTTTAATACCATTTATAGGCTTTTTACTTGGTATTCTGTAGGAAAAGTAATTATCTAATAATTTAATATTATACAGGGAAAAAAAAAGCTTGTTAGGTGGTTACCAAGAAGAGAGTTGCATTTCTATGCTGACAAACTAAGAAATAATATCCCCTTTCCTGAAATTCCTCCAAAATAAGCATGGTCAATGAAGCCCCAAGATAGCTGTGACTTTTTCATTCCAGCTGTTTAGAGAATAGATGTGAGGTATTAGAGGACACCATCCAGTTACCAAAGTCCAAATCTTTTAGCTTCTTCCTTTCATAAATAAAGCATAAATAAATATTTGATTTTTTTTTGATAAAATCTTCTCATCTTATTTAAAAAATGCCTAGACATTTGAAAAGATATAGATTGACTTAAT
>NW_010576100.1:0-4935 GCF_000687285.1 Phaethon lepturus | reverse complement strand
CCTGCACATGCCCTGTGAGCACTCTCAAGAGTCATCATCAAAAAGAAGACTGTTAATGCTTAACATCCATTTAACATCTATGTCCATCCATAGACTTCAATGTTTATGAGACAGTTAGATAGCAAAAAGAGATATATAAGAAGGTTACTTAGAGAAAAAGTAAGGTTAAGATTTGTAATACTGACTTTTTCATGTAAGTGGCACATTGATGGAAACACAGCATGGAAGCTGGAGATGAGTAATGAACTTAAATTTCTCAGTTTATTGAAGAAACATCAGCTGTCTGATGTGCATTGTCTTAGCCTGTTCTTGCTCAGAATTATTTTATATTTTCTTTTTCGTGCATAGCACATTATAGGAAATTTTGTCACAAAGATTTGCACAGTTAATTGCAAAAATGACATGAACACTTCCGTTTCGATACACCACTTCTAATTTCATAGTTTATAAACAATTTGAAATTTTTATTTTAAAGTTAGTTTTTGTCAATATTCACTGGAAAATCTTGGTTCTCTGGCTATGAAACTATTCAGAAAAAGGCTGAATACAAGTGAATTGGATTTTTTTTCCTAGAATCATACACTTTTATTCAAAGTCTGAAACCAGTAAGTTAATAAAAATTTCCAAAACCCCAAATCCTCAAATTATGTGAGTTCACTGGAAACAAATTTTCTACAATAAATACAGTTCCAGGTCTTACTTTTAGATGCCAAATACTTCATAAATGCCAAATATGAAAAATTATTTCTACAAAAAACATTTTACACTAAAAATCATGATGGGATTATTTTCTTACGTTGCTACATGATGCCAAAATAGATAACTATGTCTAAGAATTACACTAGGAAGCGGGAAATGTACTCGCTTGGTTTCCTGACTTTTATTTACTTCTTATTCTGTCCTTTTCAAAAGTTTGTTGTTTTCTATGAGCATCTGCTTAAGTTTTAGCAGGAGCAGAGCTTCTTAAAAACAACTTTTTCCTTCATCAGCTGCAGTATAGTGTGTTTATATAACTGTGTTTATTATGCTGTTTATTAATTGAAAGATGCAACATGCACGTCTTAGAAAGAAAAACCTCTGCTATCCTGCAAATTTTTGGCTAAAATCTTCAACAGAGGCTATCCAGAGATGCTCCTGAAAAAAAAGGTAACAAAACAAGCCCAGTATAGACTTACAATGCAGAGCCTTTTTATATAAAATCTACATTATCCTTTAACATCAGAAAACCTCTTATATTAAGACAAGACCCTGCCAACTCTCATACCCTGAATGTGAGATTCACCCGTTGCTCTTCACAGCCACCTGCCCCACTGCAGCATCTACATCTCATATATTTGCATTCCTGGCCTGTCTGAGAGCCATGCACCTTGATCTAATCAGGATTGAATTAGGTTATGGTCAACGAAAGTCTTTACCAAATATTATTCTATGCTGATCAGATATTTCACAACATTTCTGGTTCTTATTTGCCATGAAGACTGGGAGTTTGGGACTTTCCTCTTCTCCCTTCTCTGAGATACGAAGCAGGATCAGATACATGATGTTTCTTCAGCAAAAAGGAAGAGCCTTGCCTCTGAAAAAAAAAATCTTGAGACTGTAGAGTGTCAACAATTTACCAAAAGGTCAAATAAATAATGTGGGGATATGTATATATAACAAAGGCTGCCTAGAAAAAGGCCTCTTTCACAGAAACTATGTTCAGCCATGAAGCATTCAGCTGGCATGGAGCATCTATCTTGAGACCCCAATATTTCTGTGAAGTTCATGGAGATAAAACCCACATGAAACATTTCCTTTTACACTTTATTTAACATCTGTAGTCTTCTGTATGCTGTTTCTCTCACGCAGGTGTGTTTATGCAAATGGAATTCATCATAAGTAGAGAGGACGTTAAGTGCAATTGGAATAAATCTGGGTTACCTTTTAATGGGAATTAAATGAATAAATAATTTAAATAGAAAATCCTTTTGAAGATTTCGTTTAATTCCACTGGGCAAGGTGTTGCTGATATGATGCAGAGCCTGAAAATTCTTTGAGTTAATGCTTCCTGATATAGGCAGAAGTACCAATCAGCTGATAATTTGCAAGATGTGTGGATTCCCAGATGTGGTGCTGGTATCCTCTGCTTAGTGAGTCTGAAAGGAAGATGGGAAGTGGACGCAATTAGGGTTTAATTGTCATGCATTAGCCACCACAGCAGCCTTTGTTTGCCAGGAAGAAGTGGGGATTTTTCTTCTCTTTGTTTGTTTTGGGTTTTTTTTCCTGAAGTTATGGTACTCTATCATGGAGGATAGGAAAGTCCTTGGAGAAGTTGCTCTGTACACTCCTGCATGTTGTGATATCTCTGAAATACAGATCAGAGACAACAGAAACTGAGAAGTTTTGACACATTCTTCATCTATAATGCATGTGAAAGCAAAAGGAAGGCTGTGGCTCAATGTCACCTCCCACATGAAAATAATGTTAATGCCTAAATGGTAGGCTTAGATGTTGCTGTTAAACCAAGCAAATACAACATTTGCTTGTATTTGGAAACCATTCAAATACAACAGGTTCGGACAAAAAAAGAATTAGTGCATTAAAAATGGCCTCATTTACCGTAATTAATAAATTCAACAAAATGGCACTTGATGAACTGTGAAATGCAGTAGCAAGGAATAGATTTTGGACTTGTAGCATGTGTGTTGATTCCCTTGACTTTTAAGTGCGCAGGTGAACCAATACACATGGAAGCACAAGAATCATTGTAGTCTGAAAATAGATCTGTATTTCTGATACAGAAATAACAAAAATAAATACATATATCGTACAGGAGAGGCTCCATAGCATTTCCTACCTTGGTTAACACTGCTTCAGCTATAACAGCATGAATCAGCTAGGCTGCAGATTTTCCATTTCTCAGAAGATTTTATAAAAAACTTGCTTTCCAGCTATATCTCATGTGGAAACCTTACAATAACCTTCATAGTAACAGTAGGTGAGGACAGAGGAGAGGGAGGAGTTAACAGAGAAGAAAGCAAGAAGTTTTAGCTGGGTGCTGATTGTTCTTTTAATAGAAATGAGTTCATTATTTTGTTTTAATTCAGATAAGTGCCTTCAGATAAAAAAGGGATGAAGGAAAGTATGAACCTAACCACAGTACCATGGATTACTTAGCTAAAATGAAAACCCCGCAATTTATCTGACTCTCCATACATCATTTCTTCCCTTTTTCCCTCTATTTTATTCTTTCTTCTATTTACTAGGAAATATCCTGGGTGTCATAAAATATTTCTCTATATGATGATACTGTTCAAGTATTGAAAATCCATTCCAGGGTGTGTATTCATGGCTCTGTTTAATTTGACTTTTGTGAAATCAATATTATAACTCTTAAGAAAAGTGAATGATGATTTTGCTATCTACTCAATATTTATTATAAAAAGGCTAATCTTTTACTGTTGAGCATAATAAGTCTAGTGCAGCATAACCTCTAGCATATGGGGTGGTATTAATGAGAACAAGTAATATGTTCTCCACTTTTCAGAAAATAATATAAATAGGGATTTCATTTTTCAAAATACAGAAGTAGCAAAAGAAAAAAAACATTCTACAGGGAACAACATATAATACTGATAAATGCTTAAGCAGCAGCAAGATAGCAGCCCTAACACCCTTTGACTGGGAAACATGAATGATGGGCTTGTGGGAGAAATTTAAATTAATGCCTATTTTGGCAGGAAAGAACTCCCAACTTATTTATATATCAGATATCAAAGGTTAAGGCTATAGGCTATTGTGTGGGGCTAAAATGTTAGAGAAATGGTTATTTAAACTGCCAAGTTTGTTTGCACCCACATACCTTCAGCATGGAAACCTGAAAAGCGCAGAGGATGGACTTTGCTTATCGCCGGCTGCTTTGTTTACTGCTGTTTCTGTTCTGTTGTTTCACGTCTAGCGTGCACACAGCACATACCAGCAAGGCACCCAACTGTATTCGTTGTCATCCTCTACTATTTGCAGAAGAACATGACAGCGTCAGAGTCCCAGGCATCGTGCATGCAAATAACCAGCAACTGGGTATGCCCCTAAAAGGGGCCAACTTTGTTGGTCGTCTTCCATTGTAACCCATCACATGCCATGACTGTAGCCTAAAGAGAGGGAGGGGATGGAACAGAGTTATTATTTTAGAATTTTGTTTGGTTTGTCTTTTCATATAAATACTAGTATCTTACGAATAAATAGCTTCTTTGGATTTTTCATTCTTTTTTCTCTAGATATTCTTTGTGTATGAATAAGTTACCTCTTATTTCCTCTTTCCTTCTGACTTATTTATAGGGTCTGGTCCCCTGTTTAAACTTTTTACCACAACTTGTATATGTTTGTGTTGGTGAATTATTTTAATGAGGTGGTTGCAAGTATAAAAATTTCAGTCTAAAATCAGTTATGTTTCTAGAAGGCACTTTTACCACTTAGTAGTGCTTTGATGACCTGCAGGAACCAATCCGAACACATTCTTTATCAGACATTAGAGAGGATGAAGCCCTAATTCTTTGGAAGTGCATGATCTTTGCTGTCTTTTAACTGGGATTTGCAGAATCTGTTCACCAAGTCTGCTCGGTCCGAAAGCACATGGGAGGGCTCCCACCTTTGGTGAGAGCTGGCAGGCAGTTAAGCGCCAGACCCACACCAGCTTCAACAGAAGGCTTGCAGGAATTTGTAGACCTTGCAATAGTCTAAAGCTAGAGGGAAGAGGAAAAATGGATGATGCCAGCTGAAAGAGCAATGGAAATGACTGCTTGAATGGCAGAAATGCTGAAGGTAAGTTGGGGTAGAAACTTCAGGAAATATTTATGCATTAAATATGACTTGATAGGATACAGGGAGAAAGGGAGAAAGGGAGAAAGGAGAGAAGGGAAAGAAGGAGTGAAGGGAAAGAAGGAAGGAGGGGAAGGA
>NW_010576099.1:0-4841 GCF_000687285.1 Phaethon lepturus | reverse complement strand
TGTAGACGGGCGTCACATTGGCAAGCAATTGTAAGCATGTAGTCAACTTTGACGGTACATGTGTGCTTTCAGTCTCAAGCTGCTGCTGAATGAGGGGTTTTTAGATTGCAGTTCTAAATGTTAGGTGCCAAAAATTTTCCAAAGTCTTGTTTTTGGATCTGGCCCTAAGTAGCGTGACCTGGGTAATTATAGACCTGTCGAACTGACAGGGATCCCAGGCAAAAGAATAGACTCACTGATATAGGAGTTGCTTTGATAATGAATTAATGTAATTAATGCCAATCAACATGAGTTTGCAGAAAATAGATTCTGTCACATTGATTTGTAATTGTATCAAAAAGATATTAAGTGTGGTTACTAAAGGTAATGCATTCAGACAATGTGAGGCCTGTGACTTGACCACACAACACCAAATCAAGGAAATGCAATGATACGGAGACCATCCAGTCCCTAGTTAAAACATTCGCTTAGGATGTCACAAAATGTAATTTTAAATGAGGAATTGCAATTGCACATTTTCAGCAAGATCTTTCTTAGGTCATTTCTTGTCTGTATGCTACTAAACATTTGTTGGTACCTTTGAAGGAAACAGTCATCACAGACACTTGCAAATGATACAAAGATTGAGGGAATAGTTAATAACACAGGTGATAGAGTGGGATATCCACCAAAGAGCAGCTCCCCATGTGATGCTATATCAAAAGGACTAACAGCATGATCCCTGGGAGGATAAACAAAGAAATATTAAGCGGGAGTAATGATGCTGTAGTACTTCTGCTTTCACGCTTTTAGCAACTGTACCTGGGATACTCTTTGCAGATACAAGCTCAAGCATTTAGCAAAATAACAGTCTGTTGAACTTCCAAAGAGAATGTTAAAGGGTGCTTTGATCATAATCTGTCATTATCTCTGTTCAGAAATGCCTCAAGAAGGCCTTTCTATCTAGCCTGGCAGTACTAGAAGTTGAAGTTAGATGAAATTAGAGGCAGGGTGAGGTCCCTTGCAATCCAAAGTATTCTGTGATTCTTTTTCTAACAGATATGCTGTAGTTCAAACAGGATGTAGTGTGGCAAAGTAATGTGATCTGTTTTATTAAAAGATCTGGATTAGACAATCACAAAAGTTCAGTTTGTGAGCTCCAGCTCTCTGAAGGTATTTGTGCTGCCCACAGTTTCGCTACAGCCAACAACCATAGAGGGTTTAACAGCTTGTTATCTCCTTGGCTACCTGTACATATGCAAGCAGAGTTTGCCTTCTTCCTGTTCTGTGTATTTTTCCGTATAGTGACACACAAAAGATTGTGAGCTAGGATGATTCACTTATGATCGTCTACCTATATAATAACTTCCCAAAATGTTATTGCTGATTTTACTTAAATGAAAATTTCAGGTTCGCTCTGGAAGGGTAGCGAAGGTAAGCTACGATTTTTGGTCTCTCAAAAATAATCAGGAGCAGCATGGTAAATTTATACAGAGGAGTGAATACTATAGAAAGATGCTGTTCTCTTGGGTTTGTTCTGATGCTGAATTTATATTACAGAACTCCAGGTTCATTGGAATGAGAAAGTAAAATTTCTCCATTAAATATTCTAAACATTTGTTGGTACAAATATCATGGTTTACCAAACTACAAAAGCAGTTTATATGTCCATATCACCCAGTCCTGACATTAATGGGAAGTAAAAGCTCTGTATTATCATGCTATCAAATGTATCCAGGCAGCTCAGAAAAAGCAACATATACAGAGGGTGCATGTATTTTGGCAATGTCTTGCTGTGAAGCTATCAACAATTAAGAAGAGATTCCAGTGCAACAAAGCAAACGAGCAAAAGTTATAGTTAGTAGCTATTCTGAAGAGACTCACTAAACGCTATGATTTGATGATGTGTCAACTAATAGCTTCTGTAATGTGCTGGTCTCAGTACTAAATCATGAGAGCAGTGTCTAATGGCTGAACCTAGTATGACATCCTAGAAAGCTATTGAAATCACTGTTTCTATGGAAATTTCTACAAGGGGAATCCAGGGGCCTGAATGGATGTGCAAAAGTATGCATGAAGAGAAGTATTTTCTTCTAGCGGGTTTTCAGAGATGTTGCTGGGATGGGTCATTCTGAGTGAGGTGCTGGTGTACATCATTCCAGATGCTGGTAATTTAAAGAGCTGACTCTGCTTATCAACAGAGGAAATGACCACAAAAGACTGGTACTGGAAGATGAAAGAAGGGAGGAATGAAGTAGTTGGCAAGAAGAGAAAAGAGCCATCAGCTACTACAACACGAGTAAAAAGTGAGTTTGTTTGTTTCCCTGAAACACTTCAATTGAATTTGTTCACGATTCCACTGCTTAGAGGAGAGCTACTCCAGGTAGAGTCAGGGTATCGCTTATATCAAACAGTGTTGTAGCGTGGTATTCCGATTCAGTCTGGGGCTAAATTATGCAGGACAGGCATGGGGAATTTGGTCATACAGCATCAAGGTTGTCAAGTGACTGGGGGAGATGAAGGTTGAAGTCTATCAGCATGCTGTTTTTAAAGGGACAGAGAATCCCTGCTGGGCTGTGGCTTGAAGCGATCTGACTAATTGCACAGGAATTTTACCCACCGTTTGAAGGTGAAATTGCGCTAGCTGCAGTCCTGCAGCTTTCTGTCTCCAAGGACTGGCTAAAAGGAAAGATGACATCCCAGCATTAACTATTAAGCCAGCTCAGATGTTGCAATACTCAGATCAAAACATCTATTCAGGGCTCAGGCATCCATCATATGTGCATATATACAAATGACAGCTCACATTAAGTGAAAAAGAACCGTACAGTGAGTTTGAGTATATGAAAATTTCAAAGCAGCTATAAATCCAATGTTACATGCAAAACAATGGTGCTTCCTTGTATTGAAAATCTTTCCTTCCTTTGTTTTGAGTCAAAAGTTTAGCAAAACTGATGTATGCCAAATGTATTTGCAAAAGCTGGAGTAGATGTAAAAAAAAAAGCTAGGAGTAGCTAACAATAGTGACGCATACGGGATTGTACTGCTCCCAGTGTTAAACATATGAGATAATATCAACATCATCTCAGGAAACTGTATCAGCCTCCTGGCCAATTAAGTTACAGAAAGGCAATGCACCAGGATTTCACTTGAAATTTTGAGGGTTATCACTAAAAATGGCTAAGGGAGGGAGAGAAAAATAGCTTTGTGTTCACCTTTTAGGAGTCTTTGTTCAGCCCATACAAACCTTCATGGATTATATCCGATACATAGGTAACAATGGTGAGACAGGCTCTCAGCTGATGTGAAGTATTATAGCTCCATCTGAGTTTTCTGGAACTGCATGTATTTCTTGAGGCTGAAGTCGTGACCCTAATGAGAGTTTCCACTTTGCCTTCCACCTGCAAGTATGCACAAAGGCAGTGGAGTGTCATATCACTGCCTGCTGAAGGAGAACAGCACTGTGCACTGTTGCATATGTACATTTGTGGGCTTAACAGGGTCTTAGTTCTTAACAGTGGCTCTTAGCTCGCACTGCAAAACAGTTAAATTCATAATGTTTCAGGTCAGAGGAACATCAGGATACTGACTGGGGTGTGTGTGTTTGGGTTTTTTTTAAAGCAATGTTGAATATAACTAAACTTCTGTGTGAAAAGTATTTTTAAATAACATTGAATAGCTCCGAATAAAACACTTAAAAACAGGCTGTCTGCCTAGGGAATGTCTTTTTGCTTAATTCCACTTTAACTATATTAACAGAGGGACTACAACTGTTCAAAAACAACCAAAATGTTTCAACACATCTTTTATCATCGCAAACATGCTGGTTTGCTTTTTCACTCAGAAATTATTGATCTATTTTTATTCATGCTTTTGAAAAAGCTTATCTTGCATATAGAGAAGTTCAATCTGAAAGGCAAAATTATGAGGAATTTCCAGGCAATTGGAAAAAATCCTGCTAGAATGCAAATGGCTTGCAGAGTTTTACCGCTGGCATCCCTGTGCACCCTGCCTTTAGCAGCAGGACATCTCTCACACCGCTCCCTTCTGGGGCCCAACTTGGCGTTAGAAAACTGGAATCGTTTATGTTCTTTGGCAGATTCTAGATAAGAAGAAGTTGAAGTTGACTACTCCCATCTCTCATGGGGATCACTGACGTCTGCAGCGATGGCTACTTTGGCTATAAACACCAGCCAAGCCCCTGAAAAGAAAAAAATGCCCAAAGGTGAACAACACGCAAAGGGAAGCTGTGCTGGATGCAGTGAATGGTGAGTGCCGTGTTGGATGGTGCTTCTCTCTGGTGCTGAGCCACCAAAGGTGGCATGCTGCTGTTTAGCCAGCTGTAGGCCTATGAATAATTGCACTGGCTTATTTCACTTTCACAGAAAGTTTAGAAGTTTTAAGTACAGTACATATATATATATGTGGGTCCACTGTTGCCAGGACCGTTTAATTTTAGAGCAACACCCATCTTTTGAAAAGTGATCTTTAGCTCTATTTCTAGTTGGCTGTCCCCTTCCTCCCAAAAAACTTCCATACCCTTGCAAGACCATGTTGGCCTGAAAACTTAACACCCCACAGCTCGGCTGTCCATCGTTAACAGCCAAGTACCTCCTCCTCATCTAAAATTCTATCCTCTCTTCATCTAAAATTACAGTAATTAGGCGCAGTGCCCATGTTCGAAGTGGAAACCCCAGGGGAATTCAGAAGCGGAGCAGTCTACATGCAGTTCCCAACGCATACATTTGGTTAATTGGGGGGAGGAGGGGGTAGGTGATCGGAGCGGACATTTTAAAGTGGCGACTAGAGAAGCTGCCCGCCGGGCCGGGGCCACGGCAGAGACCACTGCGCGCCCCGCGGGG
>NW_010576098.1:0-4986 GCF_000687285.1 Phaethon lepturus | reverse complement strand
AGAGAAAGCCCTGAAATGTATAGTCTGTATACAGTGAGATGATTTTACTGTGAATTAATGAAAACATTTTCAATAGCTCCCTAAGAACATATTGTCTCCTATGAGGATTTTTCTTATCTCTCTGTGCACAAGCTGAAAGACAGGCTCAGATTATCGTTAATCTTCAGATGCTTTTATCAGAAATACTCCAATTTAAAAACCTCTCTATTCTACTTATTAAACTAGCAATATATATTTTCCAACCTCTTCTTATGGTCTGGTAATCCTTCACTGATTTATAACCTCACTTTGGGAACCATTGACTTAAGCAGTCAAATAAAGGCCCAGATGTCTTCAGACAGGAAACCTGCAACAACATGCGTTTCCTCCTTCCACTTTTGTTTTACTGAAGTCAAATGAATGAAAATGCTCTCAAATCCTGCCCTTTCACAGAAAAAAATGTGTTAAGTGGAAAGAGATGTGGTAAAAACTGCGATATTGTAAGCATTTTTTATACCACCTGTGAACTAAAGTGTCTTATAGAAAAAAATGTACTTTTGTTCTGTTTTGATGTCCAGAAATTAGTAAACCTGTTCTATTCAGGCATCAGGTCCTGCCTGACTCGTGCTCCCATGCAGATCACAAAATTTCTCAGCACCCAGGTGTGTTTTACAGGGTTTGCAATTTAGGCACTGTTTCTTTGGGATGTATATACATGGCATACAGACAAGACTGGGAATTTAGTCACCTTCCCATCGCTCGTGCATACATTAACTGAATGCAGGGTTTTCTTTGCACACCTTTTTTGAAGGGATATCTTATGCCTTCTAAAGTGAATCTCCACGCAAAAAGCCTGCAGACTAAATACCGGGATAGAAGCCCTATGACCCGAGAAAGCCATAACACAGTTTCATCACCAAAAATGAAGTGGAAATAAACGCCATGGGCTTGTTAAGAGCATGCCTGACTGAGCCCTCAACTTAATTTGAATAGATAACAGCAAATGTCTAACTGGATGCACATTTGGTGCTCATTATTTCAAAAAGGAGGAATTTGCTAGCAGTTACCACACAGCGATATCTGGCATTACCACTTTCACTAAATTTAGAACAGGAAATGATTGCATTAACTGACACAGCAGTCCCATGAGCGCTTCAGGCCGAAACTGCCACTGAAAGGAGCAGCCCTGCCTCACCCCACCCCTGCTGCACCCTCCTCCTGCCCCAGAGACATCCTCCGCTCTTCGCACCAAAGCCTCCCCCATGGTCCCTCATCCCCTGGGCACAAGCCCAGGTGGAAGCTACCCTCGCTTGGAAGGCAAGGTGGGCACGCGAGAAGCTGTGCTGGTACAAAGCAGGAGATGATGTGAAAAGGGGAGAAGGAACCACGGCGATGGGCGGCTGGGGAAGAGCAGAGCGTGCGGTGCGCGGGCTCAGCCTGCCCCAGACGTCGCGCAAAGCTGCAGCAGCAGACACTGACTCCTGCCTCACACATGCGCAGGGACTGAATTTCAGTATAATTGTCTTTATAATCGGATATCTCTACACATTGCTGAGGAAGCTCAAGTATATTTGACAATTTCACAGTCATTTATTACGGAACAATAACGTTAGTACAACTAAAAATGCAATTTCATATCTGAAAATTCTGTAGTTGGTGGTTAGCATCCTTTCACAAAGACTAATGATTCAAGGCGTACCAGCAGATCTCTTGGTCTGCATTCGGCAGCAAGTATGACCAGCCTGAAAATCCATGAATAGGGAGCGGGTATGCCTGGAGAATTAACATTTGCCTTTCTTAATGAATTTATCCACAGAAATTTTCTATACAGTCCTTAGTAATGGCCTTTCATCACTTACTTTTCCCTGTAAAAAACATTCTGAGGATTTCCTCAGCCTTTACACTTACTGATTCCTCCTGTGGAAGACAGCAGTATCTGTGTTGTGTATATGGAATAACTCACATTAATTTTTAATATTTTTGAAGCTAAACATCAAACTTATTGCTAAGGTAAGCCTCAATTAATTTCCAGGCTTTGTAGTTAAAAACATGCTTTATCTTTGACAAATATTCTTTAAAATGTTTATTACATTTTCCCAGCACGTCATGAGAGTTTTCTCCATCCAGTTGAGATTCTGCATTATTGAATCCTCACAGCTATGTCCCTGCTAATTTTCATTCATTCAGCTGTAAAAATGTCACTGTCTGTCATTCCTGGTCAAAGTAGCAGTTGTAAGTAGCAATATTAGCTCTCAGCTCTCTTTTTATTACTGCTCAAATATTTCAATGATGGGGGGAGTATTCAGGGGGACAGATCAGTGAAGGCTGCCAAGTTTCTGATGTCAAATTTTGGCATAGAGTCGCAGCAGATTTTTGTTCAGCAAAAAGCAAATAAGTACTGCCTTTTTGGAGAAAAGAGAGTTGGTTCACTCAGAAATACACATAATAAATGGGGAAGAATGCTCTTGCACCCAAACACAGGGCTGGGAGTCAGGAGGGACAAATGATCGTTTCGTTTCCCCCACACATTTCCTGTAAATCATGATTCCTTGTAGCTACTGACAAAGGTGAGAATCGTCCTTCCCCTGTTTGCTCTGATGCTTTCAGATTGGGACACGTTCTACTTCCTTGTCGCCTCCCGAGCGGAACTGAGCTCACAGTTTGTTGTTATCAGGTTGAAACAAGACCTGTAGATACAGGGTCACCCACATCTCTTCAGTGCACCGAGTAGCTCGGGCGGGTTCTCCTTCAGCTTTTCGTTCTCTCATGCCTCCGTTACAAGATCTTTGAACCTGCCAGGATTGGAAAGAGATTTTCTGTCCTGCTCTTTGAATGATGCCAAGATACATTCATCTACTGTTAGCATGTCACTAGGAAGAAACTGGGTCATCTTTATTCCTGACCCAGCTCTGCAACTTGCTTGCAATTGCACCGTCATTCTTCAGTCTCTGACAAAATTTTTGAAAACCATTTGCATCAAAGAGATATTTATGCACCTCCATGAAATGCTTCTTCCTCTTCTCCAAACAGAAGTCAGTCAACAGTTGTGGCTCATGACTAAGGTCCAGAGCAGATGAAGCTCAAATGCTAGTGGGATATCCATCTGTCTTCAAACAGCAGAGGAATATTTTCCTTGTTTCAAGAATACTGTAAAATATCCTCGGTACCTAAGATAAGGGAGCTTGAGCATCTTTCAAGTTAAAATTGTTTGAGCAGGCTAGTTCCTGATAACGCTGATAAAATAATTTACTGTATCTGTGCTATAAGCTGTGTTATAGACAGCCTACAGTAGGCATCGCCTTTTCCTTCAGGAAAAACACAGCTGGGAAAATATAAGGAGGCTGGGAGAAACCAGAAGCTCTGAAAAAAATTTCACTCAAGCAGTTATGTCTTATAGCAAATACCAACCTTTAGCTTCTTTTTCAGTGGATTAAGAGGGGAGAGCATAACACCTGGCCAAATGTCACGCCAGATTTACTTCAGTATTTGGAAAGAATCGGACCATGGTTTGCTCACCAAAGGCCTGAGCACTATATACCTGGTTTACCCGCAAGCAAAATGAACTGTAAACAGTTAAATACTTTTCTGAGGCCACTAAGCCAAGTTTCAATTTTCATTCCCCCACTCTGTCCATTAAGTTGTGTGTCAATAGTGTATCTGAAGCTTTCAATACATGTAAGTATTTGGACTGATAATCCAGTTTACACTGACAATGAAGTCAGTGGAGATATGCCAACTCAGTGGATCTAAGCCAGGAGAGGAGACTTGGGTGTTTAGCCCACGCAATGGTGACACACAGGTGAACTTCCTTCCTCCTTTCACCAGCAGTATTTCAGGTTGCTGCAGGGAAATGGATTCGTCCAAACAAACTGGATCCCATTACTCCACGATCAGATGCTCTCCTTTCACTTCTCATGAATAATAGTGAGGTAATAATTGCAAGTAATTAAAAAGCAAATGAAAGTAGTAATTTTCAGACAAAAGTAAATGTTTTCAGATAAACTACTTGCTGAGAACAGTCACTCAAGGGAACTTCTCAATTCAAGTTTGGTGAATATGCACTAGTCGCATACATATGTAATCAAACTCACTTCATTTTTACATTTCAGGAAAAAGTTGATTGATTTTTATGATGTTAAATAATTAAAGCCAAATCTGATCTTTTAATCATGTTGATGATTATCCTTTATTGCTTATATACACACATATTTAAAAGACAAGCATAAATTCACATAGATATTAGATACTGTATATACCTCACACAAGGAGTAATACATGTTTCATGGTTGTAACTTGGGCTAAATTTACACTTTTACAAAAGCAAACTGAGAGGAGAATCAGGCATTAAGAGCGCATACTGCAGGCTGATGAAGACATATCATTATATCATCATATAATAATAACATATTATATACTATCTATTATATAAATTGTATATTACATGTGGAGAGATACTTACAAGTTAAGCGCTACAATATGAGAAAACAAGTCAGAAGAAGAATCCAGGAAGCAAGTTTCATTTTCCCCAGTAAATTACTTTTCTGTTGCTAGGTTTATTGTATCTTAAGATAAGCACTTTCAGGATTTTTGGTTTCCAGCTATGAACTGTGAAAATAAATTCTAACCATGCAGAAATGCTTAGAGTGTCTTTTCGTCCCCCTGGTCACATCACAATAACTTGAAGACAGAGCTGAAACATCTGCTACCCGAATTAGATGTGTTACCAAGGCCTAAAGAATCTACATTATCTTTAATCCGGTAACATCTTTATATTTCAATAGCTGCATCTTTAAGTGACAATTATATTTTTAACGGAATGCTGGAGAGCCAGTACACATAAAAGAAATTTGAAGTGTCAGTAAATTTAAACATATGTTAAAAACATATGTTTTTCTTAGATTTGCAGAAAAACATTCATTTTCATGAAAAACAAAGGGCCATTTTTTTCATGCAAAATGTAATTATTGGACTTTATTATCTCCATCCTCTACTGGATATGGCGGGGAA
>NW_010576097.1:0-5017 GCF_000687285.1 Phaethon lepturus | reverse complement strand
CTCCTGCTGGCCGTGGGGCGGGCGCAGGCGGTGACAGGGCATGACAACCATGTTGTAGGAGAGGAGGAGGGAGAGGGTGCAGTTTGTCGGTCAGTGTGGATTCTGCCAAGAGAGAGAGGAGCACAGTGACTTCTGGTGTCTTGCCCCTCTCCAAGCAATGCTGCCATTGAAGACGCAACGTCAGTCCCACATCCTGCACCCAGCTGACCACAGGCTGGACATCACAGTGCACAGCTCGGGTCTCCTCCGTGCTTCCCTGGAGCCCTGCCGCCTTGGGATAGCCCCGGGACCCATAGCCCTCACCCCTGCCAGCCGTATACTAGCAGGGCTGGGGAAACACCACTCACCTCTCACTGCGTGTTGTCCAGCTCCTTCTCCTTCTTATGTGACTTCGACTGGGGGTTAAACGAGAGAAAACAATGATTCTTTTACAGACCTGCCCCTTTCTAACGCCAGAGAAAAATGTGGCTGAACAGCAACTTCTAACCCCCAACGTATAAGCATATTTTCAGATTAATTTGAGGGGAGCTGTTTTTGTGTCCTATGAAAGGCCACAAAACACCCCATGGTCATGGAGATGTTATCAGAAAGGAGAAAAGGGGACATTTTCCAGTTTGCTAAAGCACTGGTCTGCCCCTGCTTCCCTTAAAGCAATGCAAGCATTACCAGATATTGGAATGTCTGGGGATAAAGGGAGGGAATACAGCTCTTAACAGTGAGTCACACAGAAGGTCTCTGTAATTTTGGAGAGGAAATTCATGGATCCCAGACTCTGACAGTGCCAAGGGCTCAGGATCCCCACTAGCTCAGGAAGGCGCCTGGTTGCTCCTCAGTATAAATGTTGTTTGTGTTGCAGCATCATTACTCATGCACACATCCACACTCACACACTCGCGAGAGCCTCCGCAGGGGAGGGACTTGCTGTAACTTACAGGCTCCTGTTCGGCGTATTTGAATTTCTTCTGCTTGTAATAGTCCCGTCCTTGGAGAAAATGCAGCAGGAGCAGGTCGCAGAGGACAGAAGCCTTAAATCAAAGTGCAGTTAGGGTTGGGGCTGCCCTCCCAGCTCGCCCGTGCCACCTTTACTTCCAGCTTGTTTCAGTTTGCCCCACAAATTAGGGTCACTTCTGCTTCAGCCCACAACATGGCAGCTGCTAAAGAAGGTACAGCCCCGAAATGCCCACTTAGGACAGAAGTGAAGTGCGCTGGGTTCAATACTGGGCAATTTAAGTCAACACAAATTGAGTGTTTGTACTTCAGGTATACGCAGAGCACAACACCCTTTGGGTCATGCCCAAGTCTTTAACAAAATAGGATGCTGGTTTTCTGTCATGCACGAAATACTGTCCATCACCTCCAAAACCCCCTCAATACCAGCTCTGACTTGAAACTATCAAGATACCAAGACATGGCCCTGCCACAAAAGCCTGCCTTCCCCTCACTCGGCCGGGCAGCGGCTCCCGCTAGCAGGATTCACATCAGCCGGTGGCCAGCAAGAATCTTCTCCTGAGCTACCAAGGCAGGAGAGCACCTCCTTTCCCCCTTTTGCCCATCCCCTGTTGCCTGAGCAGGAACCAGTATTTCACTGCAGCTCAGGGCCACTTCCCCACAGATGTCACAGGTGAGGAAGAATAATTCGAGAGTCTCCATATAGAAGCTGGAAATACCTGAACTTACCACGCCAAAAATACCAATTCCAGAGCCAATTGTGGTCATGGTCGGGATGATGTCAAATTTGCCTGCCTGAATAAAATTGGAGAAAATAGATGACATGTTACAATCAGACCAGAGGCAAAAAAAAAACGGTGCCATAGCTGTAGGTGGGGCTCAGCTAAAGTGCCTTGCAGCAACCCAAACCGCAACCACAGCACAGAGAGAAACAGGAGCTGGCTAAGAGCTGGTTTTAAGCTCATTGGTCAAACCAAAAAGTATGGTAGGTTGGTTTTAGGCTGACACGAATTGAAACTACTTTGCTTCCTGTATTTTTAATGTAAAAAAAAGTATACCCTCTAAATATTGCCAGTGGGAACACAATGAGGAAAGCCTTCTCTCCCAGTGGGAAAAGACAAAATAGAAAAATGCAAATGTTCAGCTTTTGGAAATATCAATAAAAGGTTTTGACTTTCCACAGTTCCCCCCCCACTCATCATGATGGTTTTTTGGGACAAACCCAGCACCTGGCCACCCTTACCTTGCCATTCACCAAAATGTCAAAACGGATCCCAAACACCTTGTAGAGAGTCCTCTTTTCCATCCCGTCCTCTTTGTAGTATTTGGCATATCTGTCCGATTGGATGGTGAGCATTAATGGCCTGCCAGGGCGTCTAACAGCCCCCTGCAACCCAACAGCATCGGGATCTTGGTGGGCTGCAGAGCGGGACAAAGATCTGGGGATGTGCTGTCACAGAGCTGCTCCCGACCGGCTCCTTAGCCCCCCCGAAGGAGCTGGGCTGTTGGCACCTCTCCCCTCTGTGCCTCAGTTTCCCTGCCTGCAAGTTGAAGTGAAAGCTCCTGCGTGTGCTGGTGCCTGGTGACCCCCAGCGCTTCGTGACAGCGGGTGTTAGTGCAGCGCTGGTGGCAGCTTCACGCAGAGCAGCAGCTCACGCCTAACTGCCATGCTGTGGCAGAACGCTTCGCGCTGTGGGAACACGTGAGGTGGCCCCGCACCATCTCCAGTCTTTCGAGGGGCTTCCCGAGCGCTCAGCTGAGCAGGAGAGTCTGCAAGGGGGAGGAGACGTACAGGGAAAGGCAACGGGGTAATTTTGAGGCCAGGGGATGGGTTATCACTTTTCTCGTGCCATTCTAAAGACAGCACTGCTGTCTGTCACTGCAAAGGTAGACAGTATTTTGGAGAACAGTCCCTGGTCTTCCACCATCCCTTGAGTGCTGTAGGATCCTGAAAGATGTCACCCCTGAAATCTGCCTGGAGAGTTAACAGGGTTCTCCTTACCTGAAGTTGAACCCCGGCGAAACGTTACTGTCATCATTGTAAAGGCCGTGGAACTGGTAAATGGGTCTGCAGTACCGGATGGGCCAGTCGAGGTCACAGTTCCAGTCTATGGTGATGCCCACCACTCCACCCTGCAGCCGAGAGGGGAGTCATGAGGTTGCCCCTCCTTGGACCTGGCCCACACAGAGAAATGCTTTCCCTCCTCATATGTGGCCTTTCTCGACGCTATGAGGTGTCCTGGCTTTCCAGGGTACGTGGACCCCACCACTGCCACAGCCCTCCTGGGCAGCCTCGGCTCTGTGCCCTATACATCAGCCTGCGTGGAGGCACTTGCTTCTGCTCTGGCTGCTGGATACGCAACTAAATTCAGGCCCTCTTGGTGGTCCTGAGAAACAGTGCCCACTGCGGATCCCCCACGGTCCCTGAGGGACAGCCTTCCCTTGCCCGAGATTCCCTTCCCTTGCCCAGGAGATTCGCCTCTCCTGTGGCTTAACTGCACCAAGCCACTAACGTCACAGGGAAAATCAAAGACGATTTAACACGGTCGTAGAGGAGAGTGAAATGAACCCATGAAAATCAGAAGAAAACCTCCTCTGAGAGCAGTGGCCACCCGCTAGGAAATGCAGCAGTCCCTCCGGAGCTCGCCCCAGGTTGTAACCAGCTGCGCCCCGGAGGCTCCTCTTTTTGCTCCTTTAACATACGTGAGCCTCTGATTTTATTTCATGCCTGGCAAAGTTAGTTTAAGGCTCTGCAGCACAGAAACGGCAGATACTCTCGTGTACCACCCTGAGAAGCGCTGGGCAAGGCTGCATCTCCGAGCCTGGGGAGAGGCTGCGGTTTGCACTGTGCAGCGGCCAATATTTGACCATCCAGCTGAGGTTTCCGAGCTCAGTCGGATGGGATTTGGTCACGCGGCTCCAGTTATTCATTGCACAAATTAAAACAAACTGAGCCCTGGGTTTACGGCCAGTTTACGGTCAAATCTTGTCAATCTTACGGGGGACTTTCCAAGAAAGGCTTAAATATTAGGCCGTGTCCAAGGAAACTCATAATCTTTAAGAGCTAATTCTGACACTGCCTCGCGAGTCCTGGAGAAAACAGATCCCCCGTGTCTCAAGGGCTTGGGGATGATTGCTCTGCCGGTGTCCCACTCTCCGTGTCAGCAAGAAACAGCATTTGAAATCCAAATACCTTAACAGCCAGGAAGGTAAAATTTTGACCCGATTCCTTCACTATGTATCCCAGGTCAAACACGGGGCATAAGGAATCGGTGACTTTGTGATAGGTGCACTTCCTCAGGTACTGTTTGGTAACGCCCTCAACCAAGTTGCGCCTGTGAATGAAAAGAGAGCGAGAAAGAGTCAGAATAACCCAATCATTTGGGTGGGAAAGGACCTCTGGAGGGCCCTGGTCCAACCTACTGCATAAAGCTGGGTAATGTCAAAGCTCAGGGCCTCGTCCTCCTCCCCCGCGTGCTCATCAGACCCCATACTTGGAGAGTGGGCCCTTTCCTCCTGGTTTCTCCCACCCCACCAGCAGCTCATTTCCCCTGAACCTCCCCCCACGGAGGCGGCCTGGCTGCTGCTTCCTCCCCTGCAGATGTTCTGCCCCCGGCCTTGGGCTCGCTGCTTTGCCTGCGGCCCAAACCCAGCACACGCCTGCCTGTCCTCACCTCTTCCAGCAACCCCCTCCCTCACTCCTCGGCTTCGCAAACCCTCCCGTGGCCTCCA
The DNA here is from genome assembly GCF_000687285.1 of Phaethon lepturus. Classification (NCBI taxonomy): domain Eukaryota; kingdom Metazoa; phylum Chordata; class Aves; order Phaethontiformes; family Phaethontidae; genus Phaethon; species Phaethon lepturus. The sequence goes on along the minus strand of NW_010576097.1, from coordinate 337 downwards.
CCGTCCCTCCCCGCGGCCTCTCCCCTTCGCCCGTGGGCTCGTCCACGGGCTCTGCCGGGCAGTGCTCCCTGCACCAACAGTTTTCGGCCGGGACAGCTCACGGTCAGGGTATCCCGTAGCTTTTACATTTAGCCGGATTTGCTATCTCCTCCAGAAAGGGTGGAAAGGAAAAGACAACGTCTTTCACCCAAAAACAGTCCTTCTGCAAAGTCTCCCCGACCCGGATGGTTTTGTAAGACTGGTGCCTTGCTCAACCCCGTCCCATCGTTTATGCTCAGCAGTTAATTAGCAGCAGTGATCAAAGGCAGGAAGTTTCCCCACGGCCCCGGCTGGCTCC
>NW_010576096.1:0-4895 GCF_000687285.1 Phaethon lepturus | reverse complement strand
GCAAGGGTGTCACAAGGAAGGGGCAGGTGTGAGCAGTGCCAAAGCCGGACCCTCCGATCACCCCCGGCCAGCCGAACCCGTGGGCTCCTGCGGCCGCCCCCCAAGGAAGAGGGGCCTGGGCCATGCTCACAGGGCAGCAACGCCAGCGAGCGAGGACCGCGGCTCTCACCAAAAAGAAGCCGCCCAGCAACGACTGGGAAGGTGATAGACGGATGCTCGCAGGTGGAGAGAGGAGTGGTGAGAGTTTGCCGGCATTTGGGGTGGTAGAGGTGGACGAAGCTTCTTAAGGAATGCAAAAAGACCTCAAAACACTGAGCAAGGTAAAATAGGGCATACAGGGGAGCCTGGCACTGCTTTGCTGGCTCAGTGATGGGCTGTGAAGCGGCTGTCACCACCGCAGAAGGAGAGTCTGGAGCTGTAATCAACACTCCTGTGAAAGCAGCTCAGGGTTTGGTAGTGATCAAGGACGGAAAGGAGCGGATTATGTACGGAAAAACTGAAGGGGCTACAAAACAGCCCCCAAAATGCAGCAGTGGCCCCAGGGAGGTGGGTGGAGAACAGGTATCCATTCAAGAACAAGTTCATGCTCAAGGAAATTATCAAATTAGGGATTCAAAATATAGAAAGACTCAGAACTGGAAAAGCAGTGAATGAAGAAGTGTGCGACAGGAAAGAGCTGGGTGAGGAAGAGGAGGAGGGAGCTAAGATGACCTCTAAATCAGAGACTGGAAAACACAGGCTACAAATGAAGGGAGATGGAGGGGAATGAAGACTAGGAGAGGCGGAGGAGGACGGACGTGAGCTCCCAGGTGGGAAAACAGCCTGTGAACAGAGCAGTGCAGAGGCACAGAAAGGTGTGCGAGCTAGGAGATGAAGGAAGACAAATCCTCAGGGATTTAATCACTCAACGCAAAGCTGAATGGTAGCTGTGCAAAGGGAAGGAAGTTCTCACAAGGACCCAAAGTGGACAGAGGACAAGCATGTCTTCAACACCAGAAAGGCAAACTGCGAGTGCTGGGCAGCATAACCCCTGCTGTTGAACCCCTACTGCTGTGCCACCACATCTCTACAAGAGGAACAGCGCTTTTTTCCCCCCCGCCCCAGCAGAGTTTAATGGATTTCCAACACCATTTTAAGTCCAGCCAGAAAAAGGAATTCACGCCAGAGCAAAAATGCTGTGCAGGGATCGTTGCTGGCCTGAGCCCCGCAGGCTGGGGTCATGCCGCTCACGGCAGCAGCACAGCCCCGGTGGAAATCTTCCACGTTGGAATGGCCACTGTGTGGTCCCACCACACAGATGCTCTCAGCACCCAGAAACACCCCCAGCTCTGGGGCAGCAGGTCCTGCGTCCTTGCAGGGGCTCAGACCTCACAGACTGCTACCATGGAGCCATGCCCTACATCACCTCTGAAAATGGTGCTTCCTTCCCCAAATCACCCAAACAGCTAAAAAACACTATCAGGGCCTTCATGGGGCAGCTGAACTTGTGCAGAAAGAGGACAGTAAACCTTTTGCTTCTTCTTATGGAGGAGGAGTTAAACAATACACTGCTTTGGCTGTGGCCATAATGCTCTCTGTGCTGAAGACATATGTTCTAGGGCTGATTTACATGTGTATGCATTTGAGGGAATTTTGGGGTTGGTATATCCTCGCCTGTCCTTTCACAGACCAGAGTTTGCCTCTGCAGGTTGATGTTACACAGACATCTCTGGAGCTTTAACTTAAATTCAGGAATTTCATGTGGAAGGGTGGCCTTGGCTGCTAAAAGTAAATATTTTAGTCTTTCCCGTCCAGTTCTTGCTCCACTCACAATCCATGAATGAAGGTCCTCATCTCTGTCTTCACTCCTTCCTTAGTAACCTCAGCAGTGACTGCCTCAGGGTTGATCACAGAAATGAAGTGGGAGCGGATCGGGGGAGCCAGCAGGGTCTCGGTGGCCCAGATTTAGTGTCACAGCCAGGGCAAGGAGGGGAAAACCACGAGCTTTCACTTCGTGTCCCATCTCTTGTCTCTCTTCTGCAGTCTGTAATATGTAATGCTAGCCTAAATGTTCAAGTCTCCCGCTTTTGTTTATGGAGGGACGAAATATCGTTAAAGCCTGATGAAGCACCAGGAAGACCTGTCTCCGTTTCATCTGTCTTTAGAAATTGAGAAATTGTTCCTAATACTAGCAAATCCTCATCCCCATGATAATGAAATCAGCTTGGTCTGAACCCAGCTTATAGAAAACGGAGAGCAATATTTCAAAAAAAAAAAAAAAAGAAGATGAATAAAAATTAGGAATAAATAGAGGAGGGGAAAGCTACCTGTCAAATTTATTCCATGCCAGGAGCAGGACTAAGAGAGTCCCCCGTTTCCTACCCCTTAGTTCAACTCACAGCCCAGAAAAAACATCCTTTCCCCCGGATTTCAGTTCAAATATGTACACGTTTGGGTTCATGTATTGCCTCCCTTTGAGCATCGCTACAGAAGATACAGAACTGTCACCCAGGAGCATACGCTGGAGGCAGCGCTGCAGGGGTGGGTTCTGGGTCTGTGCAGCATCAAACTCACGCAGCAAGCGGGGAGCATCCTTGGCACAGGATCAACTCGTAATGCAGATACTAATCAAAAAGCAACCACGTTAATTGGAACTCTATAGACAGACTGATCAGAGAGGAAAATTGATTAAACATGTGCTGCCTTGCCAAAGTCTTCCTTTCTGCAAGAAACATTCAGGTAATGCTGGCTTACTGAATGTCTGAAAAAGTTCAGAGGAGTCAGCTGAAACCCAACAAATGTGCATGTCAGGTGGAAGTAAGCACCAGCAGCAAAATAAATACTATGCGGGAGATCAGTTGATGTCATCTTTCTATTCACTTCTCTCAAAAAGAGAGACACTTTTTTCCCCACAGAGCAATCACTGCTTTCGTAAAGGGATTATAGACAGCAGTGCTGGTTGCAAAGAGCTGTTTATTCTTCCAAGATGTTTATAAAGTAAAGCATTTTTTTGTTTTTTTTTTGTTGCCGTCTTTTTTAAAGAAACAAAGAAATTGAAAAATGTGTAGTTCTTGAAACAGTGAGCGTTTGGAAAACAGTTTTAGTTTAACACACATTCTCTGATTTTCTTTTAAAAAAAACTTCTCCAGAAATACTTTTCTTGCAAAACTTCATTTGGCAAAACAGGGGGGAAAAAAAGTATTTTTCTTCAAAATTTGAAAGGATTTTCTGCACCTTTCCACACTGCTGGTGCTCAGTGGAGTACTTTCGATTTCCACAGACCCCAGCTTTCCTATAAAGCTCGTTTACTACCTGGGATAAGTGGCGTGAGAAACTCCTTTAGCAAGCACCAAGTGGCGTGAGGTTGCCGCACGCGAAAACTCAGTTTAGCCAATACTTCCCTCTACCGGGAAAGCAAAATACTGCAATTTGTTATAATTGACTCCGCTTGAAATAAAGGGCGATTGCAGGACGAGAAGGGTTTTCCTATCTAAAGGTGATGGGGGATTCAGGGTGCCTGGGATGAAGAAAGGGCATCACATTCGGGATGCCACCAACGGGTTGCTCATTTATTAAGCAGGCAATAGGGTTCTGGCCATCCCACACTGACCTCCCTTCAGGGAGGAACCCCCACAAGCTCCCTTCCCTGCTGTGAGTGAGCGGAGCAAACCCACCGGGCTGCGTCCCCTCCACATCCCCACCTCTGTGCTATGGAATGCGTAAGGTCAGGCCACTATTTGCACCAGGAACGAACCCACCGCTGGGTCGCATCAGGGACGGTGCTAAAGCTTCGCTGTATAACGTTGCCTGGGATCTGGGCTTGTTCCTTCCTCTGAAAGAACAACCCTGATTTTGTCTCTTCTCCCACTTCAGTTTCAATAAGCAAAGAGGCTCTGGCATAAACCCAGCTGCTGTGTCAGGATACATCTGTATCAGTCATCACTTCTGTCTTTTAATTAAGTGTATCATACTCATGGAGCATCTCTCATCAAGCATCCACGGGGAAATCCTGTAACGCCTGGCTAAATTGCTACATTTGTTCAATCAGACTCAAAGATATAATCCTAAAGTGAGCTAATCTAATTTAATGGGGGGGGGAATACAGACAGGCAGCACCTCTGTCAATGAACGTGTCCAAGTGTGAAGAAAGCGTTCAGTGCCCCGATAGGCACATAACAGCTCACATCATTAAAGTAAAATTTATTTTGTTTCCCTGAAATGGCTCACACACACACACCCTCCCCCCACATTAGTCCACTTGTGTCACACCAGACTACAGCTGCGTTTTAATTCAGAAGGGGGTGAAGGTTATGCTGTGCTGGGCTGAATTACGTCCCATTACGGCTCTCTTGCCGCCTGTGGACAGCACAGATATTTGGTGATTAGGCAGTTCAGAGAGCAGAGAAACACTGCTTCGCTAAGTGGGGAAAGCATTTACATGGGGTTTAGTGATTAGCAGTGCCAGAAAGGCAGAGCTTGGGCTTCCAGCAAAGCTTTCTGTTCCTCCCATGCCCCCCACATCGTAATAAATAGCAGGCTGGATGAATTTCTAACACCCAGAAGGTTGAGAATAACTTCACCTCATGAGTTTTCCTTTGGTAACTTCCACCAAAAAGTTATCAAAACCTCTCCTTTCCCAGGTTAGGTAAAGCCTCCTGTGAGGGAGCTGTCACATATTGAGCATTTGCAAAGTGTCTGAGAAATATAAATATATTCCCCACCTTTTGGGGTCAAAAGCACCAACTCATGACACCAAAGTTCCTTTACCCATGCAACCTCTCTAGCAGAGGATGCTACCATCTCTTCAGTGGCTTTGAAGAACAACAAGGCTTAGCCCATGGAGGAAACCAAGAGAGCTCCTAGGCACAGACGGACTTTGGATGCCCCAGGAAGATCACAGAATCATTAAGGTTGGA
>NW_010576095.1:0-4753 GCF_000687285.1 Phaethon lepturus | reverse complement strand
CATGCTGGCTGGGCCTGATCCCTTGGTTAATATATTTATGTTCCACCAAGCACCAAATTTTGCTTGCTCTAACTTTGGTGGACAAATTGACCTCATCTACAGCCAAGCTGGAAACAGAGAACTCCATAGTTTTCAATTCATCTTTTCCTTGTAAATGAAGAGAGCTTTTAATACACCATTCTGCACTCAGTCCTCAAAGCTGCAGGTTGCACAACCAAAACCTGCTCATTTTAGGCTAAGCAGCTACAGCTGTCCGTTCCAGGCACAGGTCAGAATGCAACTTACTACGAATGAGAGCAAGAGTTGTAAGTTGTGTAAGGCTGCTCTGCAGCCTGCCATTCTTAATAGGGATCAGTTGCCTTCAGGCTCAGAACTGGCCAGTGAACACCTCTCAGACCCAAAACCCAAGTTGTGTGCCAAGTAAAAGGAGGTAAGCCACACGACTGCCTAGCCTCTCTTGCCATTCATCCATAAAGGACAACACAGAGTTTTCTAATGATATTTCACACACACTGACATGTTTTCTGTCCTTTTCTTCACAAGCAATGAAATGCAGCCACTGAAGAACACAAGATGCAGTATCCATTAATTCTCCCCTGAAAAGTTCAGAAGTATGCAATACATTGAGAGAGGTTCATTCTCATCTTTGGCTGAGAAAGTATCTGAGAGTCTGATTGCTACTGTCCTGAAAAGTGTCAAGAACACTTACCCACATACATCCAAAATGCGGCATGTCATAGCCACAGTGGGCAGCATGTTTTCATCAGCAGGCTAGGATAGTGAAACACCGGAGAGCGAAGAATACAGTGGGCTTGTAAGAGTCAAATACACTACACTATATTAAAGCATACAAATCCAGCATCAAAGAAAATACAAAGATGACAAAGACAGCTCCTTAAGAGCTTGAAAATATCCTTGAAAATATCTGCAGTGATAAATCACCTCCACTGCTTAAAAAACATTCAGGGATGAAAGGAAAACAGCTAGATTACAAGCACATGGTAGGAATAAAACTAAGAGGCACACTAATGAAAGGACATCAGTGCCTTGTAATGACAGTTATTTTTTTCTCTACAAATCTTTTCAAACATGTCGTATCTCTGTATATAAAACATTTAGCTGCAAAACATATTTGAAAGCTGATACAGGAGAACTACTATTCTTTACTAGATATACAAGTACAGAGAAGACATATATGGCTATTTTTAATATTGCGATATTATTTAAAAAGTTACAAATCCCGAATAAATTTCCATCACAGTGCTCAACAATTTTATACTAGGCTTCAAACACGTTAAATTATATTCACGAAGTTTTTATGCAGTTGTCCTTCTGCAGCATTCCAGAACAGAACCTGTCCTTCTGCTCCATCTAATTTAAAAACTGTTTGTACGTGACATGGACTCTGTTTGACAGAGGTGTCTTAAAAAATTCACAGCAAGCCTATTCCAGATAAGAGAAAGTGAGACTGACTTATCCTACTGAAGGAAGATAAAAAGAGTGAGGTCACGACTGGCATAACTTGAACAAATCACAGTCACAGAGCAAATGCAGTACCAACCATGTAGAAAGATGTATTTATAACTTGGAGAAGTCTTTATGTTGGAAGAATCCCTTACAATCCCAACAGTAAAGGATGTCCGTGTAGAGAAAGAAACGCATAGTGTCTATCCTGCTTCTGGCATAAACATCTTCATTAAAACAGCTGATCAACAATACAGAAGAAAAGCAGATGGTTGCAAAGAAACAATAAGCTACAGATTCACAAGAAAAGACAGATGAAAAAATCCATGCAGGATTCATAAATGAAGAATTCAAGGAAAAATCACAAAGGCACAGCTAGAATGTGGTATGCTGTCCTCTGTGGCCAGAGGTATATGTTTCTTTAACTGCTCCTGCTTGTTAAACAACGATAAAAGGCCCCCTCCATTAATTCATCCAAAAACTTTCTTCAGTGTTTACAGAGGAAAGACTAAGCTTTACAAGAAGAAGCACTTACACTGGACAATACACCCCTCAACAAAAGCATACAGGAAGGGCCCAGTGCTTCCAGAGGAAAGATGGTCTCCTTGGGTCTGCATTCCCTGGTTAAGACCATTGACTGCCAGCAGCACTGTCCTTGCTGGTGCCAGGCCCTGGAAACCACTTGTAGAGGAACAGTCAGCCCTTCTTTCTTCACCTTCCCGTCAACCTATATCAACTTTTGTGCATAGCCTGACTTTGACATAATACAGTACACACTAGCCCATTGTTCAAGCTTCATTATGCCCTTGTGGTTTCCTTCTATTATAACTGTGTTTTAAATGGCAAAGAGAAATGTTCCATTATTTGTTAGCGGAGAGAATTTGCTTCTCTAGGGCTTCCACGTAGGAGTGAGAGACAAAAGCAAACTGACCTAAGCTGAGAATGAAGAGAGGACCTCTTCTTGGGCAATTCCTACCAAACAGCCAACCCTTTCTTTGTTTCCTAATTCTCATAATGAGGAAAAAACTCCTGGAGCAGTGTTGCTCCTCTCTAAGCAGTAAGGGAGAGCAACCCACCTGATAACAAGTAAGCAGAAACCCAGCCTTTGCTGTAACTGCGCAAACTTTGCCAGGTACCTGGGCAACGTAATTGTAAGATGACAGTTGAATTAGTATTTTTCATCCTGTCTTAGTGTCATTCATCGCTGCTTACAATGTTTGGGGCTCCTGTCCTAAAGGAACGAGCATACAGAGCCATTTAAGCAACGCTTCCTGCTGTGTTTCAGGCAAAATGGACCCCACTCTAAACCAGCACCATGAATTTATGAGTTTCTTGCTGCCAGGGCCAGCCTCCTTCCTGTACCCAAGACAGCTTGTTTAGAGCTCATCACATCTTGATGTGATGAATAGCCCTTCACTGCTTGAGGACTCTTCTTTAAACAAGTCCCCGTCACTACAGGCCCCCTTAAAACCTGCCTCCAGCTGACCAGACAGTGAATGGACGATCGGCAGACAGAACACTGATGTGTCAAAGCTGCATTAAAAGATGGGCCACCAGATGCAAAGCGGCAGGGTGCTGCATGGCACAGTGCTGAGCTTTGCTCAGGGTAAGTATAATCAGAGCACCTACATGCTGTTGAAATGACCTGGCTGTAGAAACGAGGTATCAGAAATATTAGCACAGTTCTCTCAACAACCTTCTTTTCCTCTACCAACTTGACAGCTATTTTCCACGCCCACCCAGATCCGTAATTCCTACAGAAACATTTTTTACTCACCCGTGTGATTCTCATTTTGTAGACCATTAGCTAACATCTTAGTATTTAATTTCCTTTCCTGTTATGCAGACATCAGATAAATCAGAATACAAGGATATGAAAAAAGAATAGTTTGTTGAACAGGGTACACAGCTTCTCATTCCGCACAAGAAAAAGAACACCAACCTAAGGGTACATATCGCCAGAGAATTGAAGTCCGGAGACGTACCGCCACAATCCTGTTGATGTTGGAGCATATTAAAGCAGATGTTTCCTGTCAAGTGTTACACTCTCCCAACATTACATACTAGTAAATTCCAGCAGTCACTTCAAGCAAACACATGTAAATGTTAAACATCTTGAGTGAATTCTCTTGTAATCCACTGCTCTATTTGTTAATGCTGTATTCCTAAGCAACATTTAGACTCCTCTGGATTATTTCTTCTTTCTGTTTAAGTTTAATAATGCACTGTGAAAAACTATTAAACAACACATCACCATGCACACAAGTGAAAAAGCATCAGATTTTCTAAATCCTTTCTTTCAAGTACTATGTATGACTATTTTTTTTTTATCAATAAGGAAAAGCTCTACTACAATGATCTAGGCTAAACTATGGCCAGACAATATGGACACACCATTAGAAGAGCTGGTTTTAATTTGCTTTCCAGCACAGACTTCAGGAGAGAGGCCCATGACCTCAGAAGACAGTAGCCAAGTGGACAGGAATCAATCCAATTCCCTCACATGAGAGCTACTCTTATTACCAAGGTTCAGAAGTAGGCCAAATGAAATAGCTGGGTACACTACAATAAGAAGATCCATTTTATAGACACAATCAAATTACACCTTTCAGACAATAGCAGGGCTCTAATGACCAAAGAAGTGTTATCCCAGAGACACTGTGATCACACCATGAAGTACAATGATGTATTTCTAGCATAATTCATCATTCTCTCATGAAAAAAAATTAAGGGGTGTTCACATACATGATTCTTTTGACCATCATTACCTCTGTTTCCCTACTCCGGTAACATCTGTTGGGAAAAAATTTCCAAGCATTTTGATTTTTTATGGAGTAATTTTTAAATCCTAATTAGATGTGCTTGAAGCTAACTTCTTCCTAACTTCTTCAGGAAGACTAACAAGTAGAATATAAGTTCTGTTTCTTTTAATAGGCACTAATTCTGCTATCCTACTGCACCTACTATTACAAATGTTGCTATGTCCGTTTCAATCATTTTTATTTTAACACAGTTTCTCTATTTCCAGTGTTAGAACAACAAAATACAGAAAATAAGGAATATCAACACTCAACAGCACAGTAGAAATCCTTTTTTAAGTACTCTGTTTATTAAGTGTGCTTTCCCTCCCTTGTTAATCAAGCGTTGTTCTTACTCTTGTCCATACTATCACGTGATGTAGGTAACGGTTTGCCTGAAAGTCCCTTCCCTTTATTTATTTCTTCTTTTTTATTTATTTATTTTTTATTTATTTATTTCTTTTTGACCACGGGGCGGTTTACACGGCACC
>NW_010576094.1:0-4859 GCF_000687285.1 Phaethon lepturus | reverse complement strand
GAGGTTTATTCCCGATTTCGGTGACAATGTGGCCACTTAGTCACCAGAGGAACTTCCACCCCAATCAAGCAGCTCTTGGGACAACAGAGCCTGAACTTCATACTGTGTTTTGTCCTGAGCAGTCTGGGAGGAGACTGTCACATTCTCTCCTGCCACTATTAGTGGCTCTAACTCACCTCTTTCCCCTATGAGATTTGCAGTGTTCCCCACTATCTTTCTTGAGCTGAACCAGCCTCGAGGGTCTCTGCTGCCAAACTCTCTGCCCTGACCCAAGCCCCTTCACTGCCAAGGACAGCTAGGAAAAGTTTCCACTCTTGTGCCTCACACTCAACATGCTCTGCACCTTTGCTCCCATGATGCCATCACTTCTTCCTCTACACAGTCCTCCATCCAGTTTCCTTCGTCTGTCTTCACACCTCATTCCTCCGACCCTGTGCAGCTACAGTCTCTCTAGCTACGCCTCAGCTGTCCAACTTCCTCCTTAAAATGTCTTTTCCTTACAATGTTTCAGCAGCAACCCAACACTCCTTTTCCTCCTCTGTTGAAACAAGAACGGACTGCATCATTACGAGACCAGGCATCAATCCATCCAGCACAAGGGCTGGTCTGATCAGAAACTTAATAATAAGCTGCGCAACAAGAAGCAACAACTGCACGCTGTACGTGCTTATTAAGCAAAGCAATCTACATTGATGAGAGCACAAAATAGATACTATTTTATAACATGCTCTAGATACTAGATAGATGTAGCCACTCGCTACCCCAAGGGACATATCCCGTACCAGGCCCACTAGACAACCTCTGGCAACATGCAAGCCTCACGTATGTTGGGCATTAGTCAGATCACACCTATGAACCCCCACCAGTTCCTGGGTGAATTCTTCTTTCATTTTTTTTCCTCCACAGCTGCTGTGCTATCCTCCACCTCCTGAAAATACACTTTTCCCTGCCTCCTGAAAACTCCCACAACCCCTCTACCTAAGCCCCTGCTCCCTCCTGCCTGGCCAAGGCAATAGGAAAAGAGCAGCTCCCGTTTTCCTCCGCCACGCAGGGAAGGTAGAAGACACTCTGTAACTCCTTTCCAGCAAAGGATGAAAGGGTAGACATCACCCACTCTCCACCTTTTTATGGGGGTGAGACTCGACTCATAAAACCAATTCTCATCCTTCTCATTCACTCTACTGACCTAGAAGGGAGGTTTTATCCACACTGGCTTACTGCAAGGACCAGTGTACCTCTACCAACATCACCCTCACACCCTGGAGGGAGCAGAAATGCTCTGAAAACTCAGGGTGCAGTGACTGACCCATTGCCTCTCGTGTAATTCAAGTGCACTTCGCCCCTCGAGGTAACGTGGCAAGTGGACACACAAGCAGGCGCTACCTAACACTGACGTTGGCAATGAGTCATTTCAGAGCTGCACTGGCTTCTTCCTGGCATGAAAAAAAATCCCTTATGAAAAGTCACACTTGGGCTGCATGCAAGCAGACCCACTCTGATTAATGCCCAGTCATCACTCCCCGCACAGATCTCTGTTCTGGCTCCACAGAGGTCTGCAAAGGAAACAGCAGGGATCTGGGAACATATGCCCCTTTCCACTAAGTACCACCATAGCATCCCTCATCGGAAAGGACAAGGCAAACTGGAGCCCAGAACAAACATCATGCAGGAAATGACTCAATGGGAGAAGGATCCAGAGTGTTCACTCCTTCCTTCTTGCCCTATTACAGTCAATAATCTTCCTCCAGCTGTAATGGTTTCCTGTTTTCCAGCTGCTTTGACCCCACTGAGTCACTGCTCATCTCCAGGTCACCTATATCAGGTTTTTATCTGAAGAGGCCAGAGGACCAGCCACTGCCCAAAAAACATGGTCCTGGTGTGCTGCTGACCACTTGCTTGCTTGAGACATTGAGGAGCAAGTTATAGGATGAAGGAAAAAAAGCGATGAAACAATAAAAAAGGGTGCTAGCAGAGGTTAAAATTCAGGTTTAATGCTCTAGAAAAAAAGCCTCGTAAAAGCATGGAACAGGTCATCACCAGAATACAGCAAGAGCTTTAGAAACTCCACTAAGCTACTGTGATACAGTCCTATCCCTTAGCCTCTGTCAATGCACAATTTCTTGATAGCTTGAATCAAATTTGAGATTTCCCTTAGCTGTGGGCGTGTAGGGTAGAAAATGTCAATTAGAAGAAAGCAAGCACAAGCCGTGTTCATATTCAGAACTATACAGAAATAGTCTGGTAGGACAGCAGCAGGAGCTCGCAGTGCCAGAATAAAATATTAGCTGTGTGACACTGAGGAACAACAACTTACTGCCTGATCTTGTCATTCCTGGGTCCAAATCTTGGTCCAGAAGGCCCTCTCCTGCAGGCAGAAAAAGAGAGCAATCAGGATGGAAGATACAACAAAAACATGTATATAAATCAAAGACTCAAAGACAGAACCAATGCCTTGTGGATGGATGATTGTTCTCACGCCTCCCATCAGTCAATCCCGTGTCTTAGGATATGTGGGACACCCCACTCTTATACAGGTCACACTTATTAGGTCTTAATTCACACTTGATGCCAAGGCTCTGGGAGATCATCTCAAAGGAATCAAAGGTTTTGATTGCCAAGCCCCCACCTACGTGGCAGGGAGCAGCTTTTGGTATTCAACACCTCCAGTCTGAGAGACGTAGACAGTTAAGACATCGCATTCCCTACAGTGGCCATTCAGAAACTCACAAGAAAAAGTCTTCCTCTTCATCCGAGTCTTCCTCCAACAGGTTCCTCTGCAAACACAGAAAAAACCAAACCACCTCATCAATAAGCAACCACCATTTCACACACGTTTCCAGACCTTAGGATGCAGTTCAGCATCCTCCGACTGCAAGTGACAGGTGAGCCCTCCTTTGGAGAGCATCGATGGTACTTTTTAGGTGTCTGGGATTGTGCTGTTTCTCTCTGCTGGTGATCAGGGGCCAAGCTGGATGTCTCTGTGCCGCTATTATCACCTTGGCTAGCTCTGCACGGCACAAACTGATGCACAGCTCTGACTTGGGACAACTCACACCTCTGCCACTGAGCCAAACTGGATTTGCATCAACGGCCAGTCACCTGTGCGGGTTCAGATCCCAATTCTAGGGATCCGTACAACTCCCTACAACGGAGAAGTGGCCAGTACATCTGCACATTGAGCCTTGCCTTGAAAAGCAGCAGGCAGAGCCCCTGCGCAGGCCAGCTGTGGAAGGAAGGCCCTCTCTACCCAAGGGATGATCCCCAGTGCTGCACTCAGTCAGTGGCAATGACTCAAAAAAACATCAGCATCACCTCAACCACCCTGGGATATCCCAGCCACGTGGGAAGTCTGATCCATTTCCAATTTGGAGGACACGGTTTGTGCAGCCGTCTGATGGCAGCAGGTGTAAGAAGGATGACTGCAGGGAAACATGCTGGGCTCGCCGCACAGCATGTCTGGAGGGGTCAGCCCCTCCAAACCCCCAGCTCGCACAAAGTCTATGGCCAGGCTGAAAAGTAGAGCAGTCTGGTAGCTCCTCTGCTTCATGCCAAAGAGCTCCTCCTAGGCTTAGATTTGCTGTTCCACTACACCCCATCAGACAATCCAAAGGCTGATTTTTAAAAGCAACCCGACAATCCCACTGAAGCCTGAAAGTTTTGTACAACGACATTATTAGAGTTCATTTCTCCTATCAGGGTAGCACAAATTTTTCAGTCAAGCTGAGGGCTCCCAGTAACATCTACTTAAGCGCAAAAATAATCAAGAGGGGTAATTGGCACCTGAAATGTGTGGGCCTACGAATACACTGATGGTCCTATGGTACCAACAGCTGCTGTTTCCCCTATGCATAAATTTGGGCTCTCACCTGCAAGTGCAGTGCTCTTATTTTTAAGCTTACATACATTTCCATCCTTGTCATGTTTGCTCAATCAACTGAAGCAACCCACGAGACCATGCAGTAGTTTCAGCCATTGCTTCCCCCAAGGGATGAACACACTGCTTTTGGGATCCTCATCTCACTGACAGCTATCGTAAGCTGAAGCAACGTTTTAGACTACAGTCTAAACTCAGTTTTAGCACTGTATGACCCCAGGACAAATACATCAGGTTAAATCCACTTCATCTAAAACAGGCAACTGCACCACTTTGACCGGTATTTCAAAGCCTAAAACATCAGGGGACCTTGGCAATGGAAGAAAAATTCAGCTGTAAAGTGCAGGGTAACTTCACACAAGTCCTTCAGCCAGCTACGTGGGGAGCAGAGCCGTGACATGCTCAGGCTGGGCTCTGCAGAGAGGCAGGAGACTGGAGCGCACCAGGATCTCACTCCCACAGACACAGCCTAAAGGAACTGAAACAGGTTCTCAAAAGAGCCGTTTGTCCTAACGGGGTTTGCTTTAAAACAGACAGGTCAGGTTTGCTGCATGGGCAGACCCCTCGCTAACTAAACGTCACTATCAACAGCGATATGGCTTCTGGAGGCTGCGGCAGCAAGAGCCCCTTCGGCAAAGGGCGCCGTAATGTACCTTCCACCGGCCCGTGGCTGACAGGGCGACGCCGAGGCCTCAGGGTCTCCAGGGTGTGTTAACACCCACCTGCCCACCCCGGGCACCCCTAGGTAAGTAACAGCCCATTATGGCACCGTTACGGCCACCGGCACCAGAAGGACAGGCCTACCGGCACTCACCCGCTCGCTCTTCACCGACCCCGTCACCTCGTCGTCGTTCAGGTGCCGCTTGAATTTCGGAGGCATGGTCGCCACCCGCAGGAACGGCGGCGTGCCCGGGAGGAGAAGCCTAGAAGAGAGGCGCAGGGAACGGCCGGTCACCTCGCTGCCTGGAGCCCAGGCACCGGTGGG
>NW_010576093.1:0-4856 GCF_000687285.1 Phaethon lepturus | reverse complement strand
GCGCAGATGTAACCACCATTGCCTGGCGGGGAGGCTGGCCAGCACCGCCTCGCTGGGAGCATCGGCCCTCCCAGCCAACCCGGCGACTCCTCATTCCAGAGAAAAAGCCAGGCTGGGTGAGGAACGGAACTCCTCAGCTCTGCAGCAGCATGTCTGACCCGGTGCAGGCTCGAGGTGCCAGCACGGCTTTCAGGTCTCGCTTGCTGCCTGGCTGTGGTGAGCAAAGCAGGCCCGACAGGTAATGGCCCATGGCCCAGCTGTATCCAAAAAAACCCCAACCAAACCCAAAAAACCAAACCCCAAACCATGCAAACTTGCCTCATCTGGATCAAATTCAGACATCTGAGGAAGGTGTCCCCATGCTGAACAGCAAAGTTTCACTCTGTGCTGCCCCAGCCACTAAATTCTGCACAAGTTCTCGTACTGGTCACCAGAGTTACAAGTCCTCAGTCCCCACCCGCTCTGCAAACCCACTTCTGATGGCTGGCAACCCCCGGGACTGGCACAGATAAGGAAATACGTTGAGCATGTACCTCTGCTCTATCTCAGGTGATCTCAAGCTTAGGGACTTACAGCCCCCCCTTCACTTCTTGCTTTATGCCAACTCTTTCTTACAACCATGCTCAAGTTTGCAGTTCAACGCAAGAAAGGAATTAGGGTGGTTGGGTCCAAAAACTCATCTGGAGCAAAGAGAAAAAGCCAAATACAGGTGCATTTTATTTGAGATCAAAAGCGCAATGGTATGAGATTGTATTATGCTCTCCACAGGAGCTGTGTTTGTCTACTTCTGCAATAGGATTAAGGTGTTCAGTGGAAAAGAGAATAAAAATATTTTAAAAAGCCCCATTGGACTGGTGCTAGCTGCAGTTGAGTTTTTCTTAAATAACGAGGACATTTCATCCCTCAAGGACTCTATCATCCTATTTCCAAACACTTTTTGAAACAATAATTGTGAATGCCAATGATAATAATTTAAATTTTACCATGTATTGCTGAGGATTCATGATGCGCTTTTTTTATTATTATTATTTAAAGGAAGGATGTTACCATTTCTGCATTGACTTATTTCAGATTTTTCAGTCAACCAAATGCTTTTTGGTAGAACTTAAAGACATCTCCTTATTTAGCTGCGCATATTTGAGAGCACGGGATGTTGAATGTTAGTACACATGGGCTGGACACAGCTGGGAGCACAGCTTCAAGCCACTTGTCCACCCTGAATAACTAAAGAAAGCACAAAAGAAAGTTTTTGGCGCAACTTACCCAAGGAAAGGTAGGCTACTGTGCAAAGATTGCTACCTGTTTGAAATCTGAAATGTGCAATGCTCTGACTAGCTTTCAGTTTCCCAACACCAGGGAAGCACAGCTTGAGTCTGGTTCCATTCTAGCTGAGCTCATGGAACATGACCGTGCTTAAACGAAAGGCATCGCCCATCTTTACAGTGAGCAGCATGCACCTAGAAATCAATTTGTGCATACTTAGTGAAGGAGGTTTATACACAGTTCCACTAAGTTGCCCCCACCCCTGTGCCTCTACGTTAAAAAATTAAATTTTTAAGCATGACTCCTTAAGGAAAAAACATACGAGTAGATCTCTCTGCTTGCGCAGAGCTCATCTGTCTTCAGTTCTCCCTGACTTTGTCCCTTCACTACCACTCTTTAAGAGCTACTGCATGCGCCCTCTTGCCTCATCCTCACAGAAAATTTGGAGTGCTCCAGTTTGCTAGTACGTTGAGTCTCGGCGCACTCATTTTCACAAGAGCTGGTGTAAAACGCTACCTTTCTCATATGGAAATGGTTTATTACCACCTTTCAGAGGTATAAATGACAGCATTGAAGAACAAAGCCCGAGTTCTATAAAACAGCATTATCTTTGTGCCAAAGTAATCCAATTATTGAGGTACTGTGATAACCTTAGAGCCATATCAAAATGAAGAAACCACTTAGGAACTTACAAACATCTGTTTTTGTGTCAGAGTGCATCAGCACAAGAACACCCTTATGTGATCCTAATCAGTCAAAGTATCGCTCGTGTCTTTTACATTCAGCATGGCTTATCTGCTTCTCCATAATAAAATCAGGGTGATACTTGCACTGATTTCTGTTAGCAGGAAAAGCTTCTGTTACTTAAATTGAAGCAATCTGCTTCTATGCAGGTCCTGTCTCCTTTCCCCCAGAGGCAAGAGAGAATCCCAGCTATGATATTTCAAAAAGACATCCAAATAACTTCCTAGGGAACATAAAGTGTGCTGCTGTTGTGTCCCTGAATAGAGCTCTCTATCCAGTTTCTTGTTTGTTCCTCAAACTAAATGACAGAGTTGTGTTTCAGCAGAATAACTGATGGTCTTAAATGCAGTTGGATCCCACGTTTAGGTCCTATTAACTAAATAAGAGATATATTTCTTTTTAGTGGAAGGTGGGTACAAAATCTGAAAGAAACAGGAAATGTCGATTAAATTAAATGTTGGTTAGGTGTTCTGTAATTTAAACTATTGCAGGCATATGGAACGATAAAAAGAAAAGGAAGGCAGCTGAAAAAGTTAAGATACTTGCTTTTAGTTGTCCATGCTGAGCAAAAAGTAAATATTACAAGAATCTGTAAACAGCTTTCAGTTTCAATAACGGATTAAAGGCCCAAGCAACACTCATCTATCATGCTACCATTAGTAACTCTTAGCTTTCAATGAGATTACTCACATATATAAAAATCAGCATAATCTATCAGGACACACAGATGAATAAAGACAGTCACAAGGATGGATTTAAGAAGCAGGCTGGAACTTCATTAACACAATATTTTCACATGTCAAGCAGTTAAGTGGGCCCAGTGCAGGGATTACAAAAATACAGTTTAGGGCAGATCCTCCCTAATCTCTCTCTTAGAACAAGCTGACATCTGAAGCCCACCCCTCAGCCCTTCCCCAAGAGAAGGAAGCAGGACCTAACCCCCAAAACATTTCATTTAGGTTTGCTTCTTTCCTAGGCACAAATCCAGCTGCAGAGTTCCCGATTTCTTTCACATTTCGGCCTTGGTCCACACTGGACATTATCTCAGAATTTCCATAAATTCCAACAGATGAATAAATACATATATTCTCATATATACCATTTCTAAATCCAACTTTTCAGCCTATCTGTGACCCCATGTGCTACAAAGGCCGTGAAAACATTTTATGCCTCCCCCAACTATACCCTAACAGAAGAACATACCTTTCTTGATACCAGAATACCTGATCAAGTGACAGCATCCCAAGACCACAGTTTCCATGCCATGACACAGAGGGAGAAGAAATACTGTAGCCTAAGGCAGAGAGACCCCCAAACCCTAGCTTCACTTACGTACCTACCAAAAGCCAAAGAACCAGCCAAGGATCACAGCAGGCAGTCTCATGCATATATTCTGGCTGTCCCCTTTCTTTCTTGGCTGTTTACCCCACCACCAGGTTAATTAATAGTGTTTTCCATGGAGCCTCCACTGGAGGTGGAGGAAGCACTGGCAGGATGAGAAATCATGTGGTGATGCTTACTTACGTATGGAGACCACTAGGAATGTGTCTTGCATGGCTCAGTGGGGGTCACTTAGGACTAATTAGTCAGAGCAGACCATTAGGACAGTGCAAATATGGTACTTCCAGACCCCCAAGTAATCCAGGTATGTCAGCATGGTGCAGCATTGTGCACAGCATGCACATGAAATTCAAGCAAGGACTGCAACATAAAGTTTTGAAGCGACTCGGAGTTTTGGGTGCTCTACAAGTTGAAGAAATTGTGGTGCCTCAGGTGGCACAGAGTTCTCCAAAAACAGGTGTCTTTCATTTTTTAAACCTAGCCCCATTTTCTCAAACTGGCGATCGACTGAAAAAGGCAGGTAATCAAAATCATCTGTGACTTCTGAAAACAGAGGCTGGTTCCTGTGAGTAAGTTTTAGCAGGACTGAGCACTTAGTGTCTTATCAGTAGCACAGGAACAGGGATTTGTATATACTGTTTTATTAAGATTAGTATCTCTACACTGCTCCTTAAATAAAAACAACCGAAAAAAATGCTGTAGAAGGACAGAAAAAATGACTCAATTTCCCATCATTGCCAAGAGCCTCTAATTTTGAATATAATCAACCTTTGTGCCACAAGATAGAGTATTTTTAATATATTTAGGTGCAGTAATTAATAGTAAAATAAATCTGAAAAAAACAGTGTGGCCTTGTTTAAAATTTAGCACAGTTGTTGTAGGTTTATGCTCCAGCATGTACACAGTAAATAGTACCCTCAAGAAAATCAAACCGCCATAACAGATCATGATCAAAAATTAAGTAAAAAAGTGGCCAAATCCCCAGCCAAAGATACTGTTCCTTACAAGAACATTTGTTCTGTTAATTTGTGATCATTCTTTGAAAAACCATAGAGGATATACAATTTTTGCTACAACATTTTTCATGTAAAGCTGTTTTCTTGCACTATCGTCTTTCATGGGGTACCACGGCTCCTAATATCACTAAATTACTATCATAAAAACAAAGAGGAGAGGAGGCTGCAATGCAATGAGGTGTCGTTTGTATTTGTAACAGGGCAATCACTGATTCAAAATTGGCACTGGAACTCCTTTTCTGAAATGATTGCTAGGTTAGGAAAACACCACTTTAAATCAGCTAGCGACATCTGAGTTGCTGAAGGAAGGCTCAGGTTTAGCACTTCTCCTAGCCTGTGTTTTGACTGTTGGACCTGCACGTGTTTCAATATGTGCACGTTCTGTTGCTCTCAAGCATCCTATAGTAATGCTCGTACGATCACTGTCTAGAAGTGGGTTGGGCGTGCGTGGCAGGGTTTTGGTGGACGGGGGGCTACAGGGGTGGCTTCTGT
>NW_010576092.1:0-4792 GCF_000687285.1 Phaethon lepturus | reverse complement strand
CTCCCGTGCGCGGGTTTCGTGCAGGTCCGGGCAGGCTGCCTGGCCGACGGTGAATGGTAACGGATTTACTGCTACTGTGAGGTAGCAACTGTGAATTAATCGTAGCCCCTGTGAGGGAAGGGCTCAGATCTGAGCAATTCTGGTGAGTGTGATTCAGCTGGGGCTTCCCCCGGGTGCTGCTTCGCAGGCACGCTCCTGGCAGGGCTCTGAGGGCGTTGCGTGTCAGCAGACCTGTCTGTCTTTGCTCTTGCACGTGTGTAACCCTTGTGCAAGCCCCCTCGAACCAACCTTGGTCTAAAATAAGTAAGAAATTGCTCGAGGTCATTGAAGGAACTGGCATATAATCGTTTTCCCTGAAATATTCTGCATAGAATTGCTTTAAACTGTATGCAGGAATTAAAGCATTTATTGTGATCCACACTAAAACCGTCTGTGCCACTACAGAGGTTTTTCCTTTCTTGTGGTTTGTACTATTCAGGCAACCATGCTGCCTTATGAGGTTTGAAAGCTCTGTTCATTCTTAGGCAGACTGTGCTGGCCTGTATGTCTGATTCATATGATGTGTAATTTGCTTTTTGCTTTGCAAATGCTTGATTTCAAAAGCTTTGCTTTGCTTTTGAAACAGAAAGCTGTGGAGTATTTGAGTGCCTGAATAAATGGGAGGAAATAACATACAGTAAATCACCAGGAGTGCATACACAGTCTAAGGATTGTGAAAGAAATAAAGTGTGAAATAGCAATGATTCTGTAAAAGAGATATAATAAAATCAGAAAAAACAGTGGGTCAGGTGCTAAGCAGCCTGAAGGCTGCTTTGCTCCATTCCAGCACCTCAATATAGCAATTAAACCAACTTTTTATAGCTGGAGGTACACATACTCTAGTTGCTCTGAAGCTGAGTGCTGTGCCACTCTTGCTTGAGGCTGAAATAGTAGCGCACAGTCCTTGCAGTGGCAGTCTGCAGGACTCATTCAGTGGGTCAGCGTGTGGGGACAGGACAGAAGCAGTATTCACTGCGTGTAGGTTTTCGTTTTTGGAGTCCCTGCTTAGTTGCCTGCCAGGGCCCAAGCTCCTCTGCCCAGTCCTGTATACAGTAGGAGTGGGGGAACCACAAAGGGATGCTGAAGTCTGTGGAGCATCTCCTGACTTCCCCGAGGCAACTAGGCAGTTATTCTTATCTTTCAGATACATCAGCTCCTGCAAGCAAATATTGGTTTTCACACGTTAGTGGAATGTCATAGGAAATTAGGCATTAAAGGCAAAAAAATGCAGGGGAAAAGTTTATAAGGTCTGTCTCAGCTCTGCACCCTGGTGCCTGTGCGTTACAACGGGGGGGCCCCAGCACCACTGTGCTTAATTTGTTAATTAATGAGACAAGGTGAAGTATTTTTTGCAGCTGTCCTTCACTCACAATTGCTGGTGTGCATGTGTGTTTAGGGAAATTACACTTAAACCAAAATGTAGGAGTTTAATTACAGGGGCATCGTTATGCCAGAGCTTTTTCCCCATGAGGTGACATTGTGGGTGATGGTGGTGGAGCTCAGCTGTACTGTAGCTATTCCCAGGTCTTTCATGTAGGTCTGGTGGGGGCAAGTCTGAAGGAAGGGTTGGAGGGAGAAGAATGACCTGGCTGTGTGTTTCCTCCTGTGTGTGAAAGGTGCCATAAGAGAAGTCACAGAGACGCTTGCTGAGGTCTGTAGCACGCTGAGAATAGCTGCTGGCACTGAGAGCCTTTCAATATCTTCTGTGGGTATGGTGGGGATGGGGCATAAAAGATTGAGCAGGTCCTTGGAAGGAGAAGATTTTTCATTTTTGTATGACGTACTAGAAAAAGGGAAGAGAGTGGAGGGATGTGGTACAGTAGAGGGGTCAGGTGACAAGGTGGGAAGTTTGTCCTCACAATGGTGTTTTACAGAAATGTAACTGTGGTAAGACTGTGTTAAGTCCCAGAAAAAAATTATTTTGCAGTGAACAACATGTCACTAATGACAAATCTTATCAATACTGGTTTTGACAAATCTTATGGATTTTTCACAAGAAGGCACAGGTTTTGCTCGTGCTGCATCAGTTTCAGAACGCAGAGACAGGCTACTGGCTGTACCAAGTAGAAACCAAGAAAAGAAAAAGGACTTCTCAAGTCCTTTTTAAGGATGAAGTCAAAGAAAAAGGACTTCTCAGAGCCTTGTAGAAAAACGTGTTATACAGAAAACCCAGAGGAAGCTCTGGCTCTCCTTACGAGCCCAGGTCTCACACCTCTAGGTATAGGTAATCTCTGGTAATGGCTCACCACATATCTCACGGACAGGATGGGCAGCTGGCAGAACTGGAAAAGCAGTGGGGTGTCTGTCCTAGCAAAGCTCAGCCTCATTCTTTTTTTCATGCAGTCTTCCAGAACGAGCATTTCAGAGAAGACATTTATTTTTGTGTAATTATCTTCTTGTTTAATAGCCACTAGTACTGTGTACCGCTCTCTGCAAGTTGACATATACATGGCTTTTCTTCATGCTTCTATCACTGTTACATGAAAAGCAGCTGATTCTTTCTCTCAGATATAGACCTGAGATTTCTTTTTATTTCTAGAGGCTTCCCTTGAACTCTTGACTGGCAGTTGTAATAGGACTTATGTTTGCTCATTTTGATATTAAATGCTAGACCAGGGGTAGAAACTAAAAATTTGATGCTCACTATTTTCTACTAGTAGATCGCAAAGCATAATATTGGCCTGTTCATATAAAAGAGTAGCAATATACTTCTTACTTATTACTTGCTCTCCTGTTCGCTTTGCCCTAAGAGTTAGATAAAAGTAGGTGTAAGTATGAAGATTTTGCCTTTCAGCCCTGCTACTCTTTCTGTCCTCCTGAGTTTGATGAAAATGTACATTTATGTGAAAAAAAGTGTAATGTTCCTGCAGTACTTATTAACATGTTTTTTTGTCATAATCACATGAATGCTGTGTTAACATGTTTTATTTGCATGTATGCAAGTGTGCATTTAAGGTAAAGGGAGTGGCAAACAGAGTATTTGGACCTGAAGATGATGCTCTCTGTTATGCAGAGAGAATGGAAGACCATGTTGGGTAGGCTTGTAAAATCTCAGCTTTGGTTCGGTCGAATTCTTTCCAAAAAGCTAGTCTCAGTTTTTAAAATATAGCACTAGCACCAGCAGGTCTTTAGGATGTAGCTAGTGGGCTGCAGATCAGCACCAGACCAGAATGTGGATCAAGCACAGGCCAGGGTGTATGACAGTTGTCGCCAGCTTCATGGGTGCACAGTGGTCTCTCTTTAAGGTGAGTTTGATGAGTCTCAGTTCCTCCTCCTACTGCACACGCTGGGTGCTCAGTCTTGTCCTCTGCAGCAGGGATGCTCTCTTTCCGTGTGCTTCTCAGGGGTTTCGCATAACGATTGCCTGAGTCCAGGTAGACTCTTATATAAGAGCTCCGACCAGAGCCAAAATTGCTCTATGGCAGATGCTTACAGAAAGCTATTCACACCCGCCATTTTACAGCGTTTGAATCTCTGGCCTGATAAATGATGGATGTGGGGCAGGCTAGGCAAACTATGTCAGGGAAAAGCTTTGGAGGGTGAATTCTTAACATGTTTTTCTCCCAGTCAGAAGATGTTTTCCTGTGGTACCTCATGGGTAGGATTGGGACACTCACTGGTTGTCAGGGTGGAGGTGTGCCGAACGCTGTTGCCGAGCCGACAACACTTACTGCTGTATAATGGGTTAGGTGCAGGGTAGCCACGTCCAGAGGTGGAGCACAACCGGCTGGTTGCAAGAGGTGTGCGCTGGTGCGTGTGCCCTGTGCTACGTGCAGGAGAGAACCATGGTCTTTTCTGGGGTGAGGGAACGCTCTTTGTCACAGCCTTTCCCAAAGGAGGGGATTGCTGTGGCTCAGATTTCAACGTGGGGGGACAGCGTGTGCCTCCTGGTTGTGCCGTGGAGTGCTCTGCCATCCTGTCCCTCCGGGGAGTCCTGCATGGCCACTTGCTGCTTGAAACACAAGGGACCTGAAAAGTGCAAGTTTTGGGGTTTGTGGGTGGATGAGTGTGGTGGAGGAGGGTGGGATGGAGGGGTTGGTGGGTGGAGTGGGGATGGGTGGGACACCATATGTCGCCCTAGCAATATTCTGCACAAGACAACTTGCTTTGTGCTCCAGGGGCTTCTCTGCATGGGAGGTTCTCACTGACTTTTTGTGATTGCCAACCAGTGTAAGGTATGCTTTACTCAAGAAAAAACACAAAGCCAGCATCAAGCTTGCTATCTAAGTAACCCAAAAGTATCTCTGGCCTATAAGCCCATGTGGAGATGCCTTGCTGGATTTAGAAATGCCAGAGTTATTACACAAAGCACGTCTCATGGATGTGACCTTCTCCATTCCTCCCACTCAGTAAACAGTGAAATTAGTTGTTCTCTAACTGTGTCTTCCTTGCAAGAAAGGCAAATTTTTTTAGAATAAGATACGTAAAAGGAAGGTAGCTGTCTTTCTGTAAAATACTTGTTACAATGAGCTTGTGAGGGGTTTGCCCTGGTTGCAGAGAAATGGAGAAGCAGGGGATGTAATGGATGTAATGTTGGATTTGCTTTGCTGCCTTCTGGGGGAAACTTGTTCCAGTGAGGCCACCAAAGTGCATTAGTTTACCTTTCTACAAACATCCTGACTTCTTTTAGCAGCAGAAATATACCTGTGGCTGCAAAACTGGCATTTTGAAAAGACACCTTGAGATTCAGCCATGGAAATAGCCATTTAACTTCAGCCAGCCACATTTTATTTTATTTTATTTTATTTTATTT
>NW_010576091.1:0-4828 GCF_000687285.1 Phaethon lepturus | reverse complement strand
CCATGGCTGCGGACTCGGAGGTGCTGCACTTCCAGTTCGAGCAGCAGGGGGATGCCGTGCTGCAGAAGATGAACCTCCTGCGGCAGCAGAACCTCTTCTGCGACGTCTCCATTTACATCAACGACACCGAGTTCCAGGGTCACAAGGTGATCTTCGCCGCCTGCTCCACCTTCATGAGGGACCAGTTCCTGCTCAACCAGTCCAAGCAGGTGCGGATCACCATCCTGCAGAGCGCCGAGGTGGGCAGAAAGCTGCTGTTGTCTTGTTACACGGGGGCTCTGGAGGTCAAAAAGAAGGAGCTGCTGAAATACCTCACCGCTGCGAGCTATCTCCAGATGGTTCACATTGTGGAGAAGTGTACCGAAGCTTTGTCGAAATACTTGGAAATAGACGCTTCCATGGAGAACGCTAATCAGACTGCAGAGAGGTGTCATTCATCAGACGCTGAACTGAGAAGCGGGGATGACATTGTAGATAAAGACTGTGAAATAATTGAGATCTCTGAAGACAGCCCAGTGAATGTAGACTATCCTGTGAAACAGGAGAAGGGGGATGTCTCTCATCCTCCAGTGCAGGGCTTGATCTCGGAAAGAAAGGACGCAAAAACCCCAGAAATACCAACAGTTGAAATTGGATATAAGGATGATGAAATCTGTATCTTCAGAATGGATTCTATGAGCGTAGTGAATGTAGAAAACGATCATTTTCCTCAGCCTTGCACATCCTCTAAAACAAATTTATATTTTCCGGAAACCCAGCACTCCTTGATAAATTCTACAGTTGAAAGCAGAAACACAGAAATGTCAGGAAATCAATTTCAGGCTTTTGTCAGTGACAATCCAGAAGGAACGTCTAGTCTGATGAATGGGTTCCAGAGCCTTGACAATTCTGGCAATTCATGGCGGCACCAGTGTCCAAAGTGTCCAAGGGGATTTCTGCATCTTGAGAACTATCTCAGACATCTAAAAATGCACAAACTCTTCTTGTGTTTGCAGTGTGGCAAAACATTTACACAAAAGAAGAATCTCAACAGGCACATCCGGGGGCACATGGGCATCCGCCCCTTCCAGTGCATGGTGTGCTTGAAGACCTTCACTGCCAAAAGTACGCTTCAGGATCACCTGAATATACACAGCGGTGACAGGCCCTACAAGTGTCATTGTTGCGACATGGACTTTAAACACAAGTCTGCTCTTAAAAAGCATTTAACTTCTGTTCATGGAAGGAGTAGCAGTGAAAAACCAAACCTGAACACTATTACGAAAGTTAAAATAGACTATGATTAATGGATAGGTGGATGTGGAGCAAGGCTCCATGAAAAGCTCCTGCCTAGTCAAATTCTAGATGAAATTCTAGATACACATCCCCACGTAATGGAGAGAAGCACAAATATGTGACTGGTGATCAAAAGACGGGCCTTGCAAGCAGTAAACTTGGCTGCTGCATTAAGGTTGCTATCGCTATTAAGTGCGAAAAAGGTATTTACTAGTTGAAAATAAACTGCAAAATATGTGAAAAACTATTTCATGCTTCTCTTCCGTTATCCTGGAGGCATTCTGATTCCACACCCCTGCCAATTACATCTTGCACTCCCCTGTTTCAAGGGCTTTCAGTTTTTTCAAGTTTTTCAGACTATTACTGATACTGCAATAACCTGAAGCCTGAGCCGTGATGTTCCTGATCTATATCGCCTAAGGAAAGGGGATGTTTGTATTTATTCAGCAAATCAGTCATTCCCATCCAGTTCATGTATTATTTATGATGAAATCATCCCCTTACTTGCCCAAAATTTGTTAGGTCTTTCAACAGAAAGGAGGCATGTTTTCATACTCAAGCCTGTCATATTTAAGAGTGAGCACACAACAAACAAAAAATAATCAAGGAAGCTTTCAAATTGGCTCTTGCAAACAGAAAATTGGTGAAAGAGAAAGAAACAAACTGTCACCTTGCAGTTCATTTTTAACTGGATACTCTCATTAGAAGTACTTGCTTTCAGTTTTATGAATGAGTTCTGAATTTTTGTAAACTACTTCTGATCGTTTTTTTCTGTCATACCAATGTTTTGCACCTGTATTTGACTAACTCTGATTAAGTTAATCCTGTTTCTTGAGTTGTAACATTTGCCTTCATTTTTTACAAGTCTCAGATACATACACCAATGTGAAAAATTAAGCTGTGTGCTGTTACATAGTAGCAGTTTCTAGGTTCATTTTGAAAAAGAATCCTTTATATCTTGTTAGGAACAGCTTAGACATAGAGGTCTTCTCATATTCTAATTCTGTGATACAGTAAAACGGTAACGGTGTGTGTTTGGATAGGCGTGTTTGTACTTTGTCAAAGGTCATTTCAGTTTCATCACAAGCATCGAAAGCCCTGTAATGCAGAATCTTTATCCTCTATCTGTCTTTGGTATATGTTTCTTCCACTTACTGTGATATGAATAAAGAGTCTATTGAGTTGTTATTATGAGATAATGGCACTTACATTAGATTCCCTCCAATTAGCAAAAAGCAGTAGTTCTTAATCTTGTCTATGTCACTAGGGTACACGTTCCTTCAAGTTTCAGAAGTGCTGTTACGAAGTTCTTGCTCCGAGTCCAGAAGTCTGGCCCGTGTGCTCCATAACCTGGCTGTTTTTAAAATACAAGACAATATTTTTTTATGTCAGTTTACAGGTTTCACCTATTTTCCTTCCCTGTGTCTGTGAGTGCACCAGCCATTGCTTGGGGTTTTATTTATCAGCTACATGAGGGGCTAAGTGGTGTGTTACCTGCCGTGCAGTTTCCTGTTGTTATCTGTAATAGGCATGGTCAGCTGTGCCAGCATTATCACTGTCTTCAGCTCTTGGAAATTTCAGTTGAAGAGTTTTTAAGAACTTGTTTAATGAGTTTTAAGCTCTTCATCTGATATTACTAAAACTTAAAAGTACATATTTGTTGGATTGCAGCAATATTTGCAGTTCATACTAGGCCTTATTGTGGTAGGCAGCATATGTCTTCCTCAGAAACCTTGTAGTCTAGGCAAAGTAGTGTGTTCTGAAGCTGAGCATACCGCTAGTGCTGTATTCCTCCAAAAATTCACAAAAATGTCTGACTTTATGTAGACAGTTGACTTGTGAAGGACTCCATTGTATTGGATCACTGGAAAGGCATGCATGCAAGTCTGCATACCGGGGTGTCCCTGTGAATAATGACTGAAATTACACCCCCCAAGTAAGTTGCTAGTGTGACTGTGAATTAAAATCACCTGGTTTATCCAATACTTTAAGCATAAGGTTCAACCTTTCACAATCTCTGCTATAATTTCATATTAAAAGTTGATAATTTGCTTTACTTTGGTGATTCTTAACTATAGTAATTGTCATGACAATTACTGTAGTTAAAAGGTTTGGGAGTCATTTATGGTGCAACCTGACATTTTGAAAAAAAAATTGCATTTTGTAGCATTGTCTTCTGTTTGCATTCATTAGTCTGTCACTGTTTACAGCCTTTTTGACCTTGTGATTACTATTGTTTCCTTGTTTTTCACAGAATACCATTAATTTTGGATTCTCATTTGCATAAAAATCGAGTCTGATTTTCAAAAGCATGCTAATACCTGCACTTGCCCTTACTGTATTTACAGATGTTAACTTGGGTATACGTACAGGTTTGCATGTAGCTTTTAATTTGTGTCTACAGACTTAGTTACTTAACATAAACTCCTTCATCCTTGGAAGAAGTTATAAAACAACGAAAAAGTTTACTTCCCTCGCCTCATCCCTCATCCTTTTTACATTGGGCTGCTATTACTGTAGTTCAGTCAATAAATGTATTGTGCATTTATGGGACAGATTTGGTTCAACTGTGCTTAAGTTTGTTCAGTTAATATGCATTTTTGGCAGGCGTATTATCATTGATAACACTTCAAAAGATCATTCCATGGTCTTTGTTTGACTGGTTTTTATAGTGGGTATAAATGGGTATTTCCCTGTGCGTCAAAGTGGAACAGAGGCTGATCTTTTGAAGTGCATCTTCTATGCTAGCAGGGTTGCAAGTTATTTCAGTTTGCTGTTGTACTGCATGTAAACATGAGAGGGAGTCTTGTTGTGTGGTGGGCCAACAGCATGTTCTTCTGTTCAGTGGCTAGATTGTCTTGGTAAGCTTTGTGAACAAAAACTGATTTATTTTGTGCACATGTTCACATTAAAGGTGTTTCTTCTCCCCTGTCCATACATGTAACCACTTGTCCTAAGAGAATAAACAAAATGCAAACAAGACATTGTTTCAGAAATACATACACTTTCTTCTAATGGCAGTTAAGTAAGTCAGTGCATACCTTAGTATTTAGTATTTTGGCTTGCTGTGGTGAGTAAACAAGATGTTGTAAACAAAATGTGGTGTTCAAGTGGCAGTCATTTAGTAACACATTTTTTCTGTCCTTTAGAAGGGTCTATCAGCAGCACCTATTTGCCAGCTGAATGCTCCCTCCTCAGGAATCACAACTCTACACCACCTTGGCCTTGATTAAAACAGCGACCACAGAAATGAGGTGCTTCTCCCAGGCTTTTCTCTGGGGTGGCCTGTGGTAAAGCAGCAACCCTGGCGCTCCCGACACCGCCTTTGTACCGTGCTGGCCGTGAGGCAGCCTCGCCGGGCTGGTGGCGCCTGTGTGGCGGCTTCGACCCTCACCTCCTCAGGAGGCCACAGCGGGCAGCACTGGGACAAGTAATGTGCGCCAGAGATGGCCTCCAATCCCCTCATCCTTCTGAGCGCTAACAATAACAATAATAATAACAACAATAAAGTTATAAATTAAAATTTTAAAAGGAAAATAAATCATCGACACTA
>NW_010576090.1:0-4671 GCF_000687285.1 Phaethon lepturus | reverse complement strand
TCCATCTTGGAGCTGGCTGCATTGGCTCTGTTAAACACAGGGGAAGCTTCTGGCAGCTTCTCATCACAGAAGCCACCCCTGCAGCCTCTCTGCTACCAAGATCTTGCCACGCAAACCCAGTACAACAGGAGATCACCTTTTGGTCAGAAAGCTCCCATTCATAATTTGCTGCTCATTCTTGGCCACTCTAGTCTCTACTGTCCTCATGGTAAAAAGACCATGTTCTGGAGGCAACAAACATCATCTGCTTTAAGATTAGAGAAATGGCCATGAGGCAAATGAAAGAGTAGACTTCGAAGCAAAAAACACTTTAGATAAGACAGCTCACAAATACGTGAAAAGAAATATAATCTACTGCACTAAGGCTGTCAGTAGAGTAAAAAGTGTTACTCAAAATGAGCACAAAGCCATGACTATGTACTAATTGTCATCTTACATACGGCAATAGGAATTTGTGGAACCATGGGGAATTTGGGATGAATTTGCCAAAATTATGTCTGTGCTTTGTAGTTGGGGAAGATAACTAACCAGTGATTTGAAGGAAGATTATACTGAGTAAATTGATTTTTATTGTTAGTGAAATCATATATATGCAACTGTTGTTACGCTGTTAGATGCTAAATACTGACACTTCATTCTGGGCTGCACTTTGGACATTACTCACCAAAACACAGTTTACTGTCATTTCTGAGAATTAAACGTGCATCAGGGCACATCTTTTCTGTTCACTCCAGTGAATGCCACAGCAGGTGATAGATTTAGGAGAGAGCTTCAGACCTTGACAGAAAACAATTTGGGTGTTATGGATTGCTGAAAACAAGGTTAGGGCAGTAGTGGTGGTATGAAAGCAAATGGATTGGATTTCATGTTCACATGAAAGCACAAATTCTAGAGCTGTTTGTCACATGCTTGCTGTGATCTGACCTTTAGTTATTGATTCCTGACTCCAGTGTCTGTTTGCAGCTGCTTTATTATGTGTGAACTTCCTCATCCCATTACTGGCAAACCTTGAAGTGTGTTGCCATGAATCCAAGCTGCCTTCTAGGGCATGGGGGGAATGACAAGATGAACTTTGTGAAAGTAGTTTGCAGCCATCTGCAAAACAAACATAGACCTCCACAACAAGAAAACCACAAGAAAAAACCCTCCCAAGAAACAAACAGAAACCTCTCAACACATTGAAAAAGCTGAAGCCAAGAGAGTTTTCACACGAACAAATTAAATACAAGGTATATCTGCGTCACAGAATGAATTCTGGAATGCAGAGGTGTCCAAGCTTTATGTGGTCTTCCTGGACTAGACCTGGAAGCCACATAACCGAGTTACCGCAGAGTTAAACCAAAGCTAGTTGGTCCTGGTGCACAACAGGATGGTATGATGTATAATATTTATGCAGTACAAGTGGGTGGGATATTTCAGAGGTCTTTGGGCCCTGGCTGATGCATGGATGAAATGAACAGCTTCCCTCAGAAAGATGGTGTATGAGAGGAGACAGTGTCTGCGCTCCCCAGCTACTGCCGTTCGCACCCTGCAACGATGCCGAAGCCTACTGGCAATAACGGAGTTGTGCAGCCTGGATACGCAGACTCTTCTGCTCGCTTCTGGTGCAAGTGCAGGTCAAAAGCTCCGTGTGGCAACACCTTAAGGTCTGTCACAACCTAGCTGTGTCATTTGTCTGTTGGTTTCCTAAGTCGTTGTCCTGTGGTCCCGCAGAAAAATACAATGAAAATAATAGGTGAAACTTGTCGATAGCACAGATAAACTTAAGGAACTATACATGATAATTTATTTCCTGAAACAGAAAGATCTTTGATTAAGAATAGAAGTATATGAATATATATGACTTAAAATGTATTTTTTCAATTAGTTCCTTATGGTATTAGAATTTTGGGGTTTTGTTTCCTTGAATGTTGTCGCTTTTTACCTCAAGTTTCAGTTTTGCTGGCACTGTGTGTGGACCAGGCTTTCCTCAGGAGGTCCCGCTCGTTTTAATGAGACCGTTTGAATGCATAATGTTAAGTACAGGCTCACAGGTACAATTGCTCCAAAAATGTGGCTTTATGTGGATTCTAATATAGTGTTCATTGTCCATCGGATCTAAATTGACATAAAGGAAGTGATCTCTGTAGCCTCTCCTCTGTTTGGAGACAGTAAAAATAGCAGAATTGAGGTTTAACGATAGAATTTCTGTTCTGATATTTTTCTTAAGACTCACTTAGCTTCTTATCAGGTGGACCTGCAAATGTAAGACCTCTCTATATACCTATTTCATTTTTTGTAACCTCAGATTTATGCAACTGAAATAGCAGCTTTAAAAGATTGTTGGAGGACTAGAAGCAATATTATCTGATTAATTTTTTTAATTGATTGCATATCTTTTTCCACATCCTTTTTTTTGTTTTACGTTACCTGTTTCATGCATTCAGCTGTTTGAACAGAAACATTTGTTCCAGTATCATGGTTAAACTAAATTGCAATTGTATATACTGAGGTGGGGCAAGTACCTACAAAAAGTAATAGTAAGACTTTAGGAAGCTTGAGTACAGCAGTTGCCTTCCTAGTCCAGCTCCAGACTAGTGCAAGAAAAAATAGCCTCTGGGTAGGATGCTCTGATCCAAAACGGTTAGCAATATTCAGAAAGAAATATAGCATGTTTGAGCTCACAGTTCACTTGGCTGCTTCACGTTACTGGCCTGCAAGGAACCACACCATATAAATGATATTTCGTGGCATTTTTCTTAGTGAGAATATTTTTACTCTAGTAGTAGAAAACTATGTTTATATTGCTGCAGATTTCATACAGAATATTTTCATTAAATTTTGAGTATTTATACATTACTGATAAAAGGATGTAATTTTTACTAACATGCATAAAACAATTTGATTTTGTGATAGTGGCTTGGCAAATTTGCAGTTACTGATTTTTCTGATCAACTGTAAGCGTTGAATACTTTGAAAGGGTTTGATTTTTTCTCTTCTTTTATTTTGAAAATATCTGAGTTGTTAATAATGTGGATAGCTTGTTACCATGTGGAAAAGTCTGTGCTCTGGAAAAACAAGATAAGAACAAGGTACTTTGTAACATAGGGAAGGTATGGTTTAATAGCTGAGCTTTATATTAAAGGGCAAGAATAACGTTGTCCTTAGGCCATTGTAAAGTCATAGTTTTCTCAGGGAACATTGATCAGACTTAGAATATAGACATTGAACAATGAAGGGTAAACTTTGAAACGTTTTTTTGTTGTTCCCATAGTTATAGATTCTCTCTGAAAAAAAGCATGCCCTACTAACTGAGACAAACCAAGTTAGAAGCAGAAAGCAGAGTGTGTTAACAGTTCTTGCATTTGACGTAGTGGGAGTAGAATTGGATGTCTAGTAAGAAAACAGAACATCATTACATGCTAGGAACAGATTAAAAGAATATAGGTGTATAAAATAGAAAGAGATTTAGACATCAGACTGAAAACTGCGATCCTGAATGTCAGCATACAGCTTTTCTCTAGTTCTTGTG
Source organism: Phaethon lepturus (assembly GCF_000687285.1). NCBI lineage: Eukaryota > Metazoa > Chordata > Aves > Phaethontiformes > Phaethontidae > Phaethon > Phaethon lepturus. The sequence goes on along the minus strand of NW_010576090.1, from coordinate 1,160 downwards.
ACACGTGTTCTGCCACCGGAACTAGGTTCTGCAGGTATTCTTGGCAGGGCTGGATTCTAACACGACACAATGCTAGCCAGTGTTTGTCTTTGTAAAGACAGCCGGAGGAGGAAAAGGAGAAAAGTCATAATTGTAATTCCCTTCACACTTTATACAGTATCTTAATGGTGATTGCTGTAGCTTAAGAGACAGTCCAGACTCCCTGGAAGATAGGAAATGTAAGTTTGAATAGTCAAAGACAGAGCAAGAAACTGAGCATGGGTCTTTGTTTTTTTAAAGAAAACCCCAACCTATTAACAGAAATCTGTTCTTCACCTACACTGTACTCTTGTTCCTCTTTATTTAAAAAACAAAATAAAATTTAAAAAAGCCAAAGTGGTCACCGCATGCTTTATATTTAAATTTAGCATTTGCTCCTCTTCATCACCTTTTGTTTCTCTGATTAGTTGTGCTTCATCAGAAAAGAATTGCTACTGAAAGAGCATGCAGGTATATCTTCATGGCGAAGGAGGACACCATCAGGCCCTGGAATCTGAGTAGATGGAGATATCTTTCCGTAGTTACAAGTAAAATGCCAAGATTAAGACACATGCCAATGCTTAGCATTTCCTTTTTGTTTAATTTTGGAAGGTTTGATGATGAATAAATGGACTTTAGGTTGGAATCCAGCTCCAAAGACTTCTAAACTTAAGTTCTTTGTGTGAATTGCATATCTAGGCTCCTCCTGAAGTTTACAGAGACCTAGTTATAGTCGGTGAAACCTAGAAAGCGATTCAGCTGATGAAATGTCTGTGTCTTCTTTAGGGCATGTTGGATAGCTGTTCAGAATCCACAGGCTGTATTGATTAAAGAGCTGCTTGGCATACCCTGAAGTAATTTCGAGCTGAATCGATCCTATTTCGTTTTTATTTTCTGTTTCACTACTTTAGATCTCAATAAAGTTTGAGCCTTCAAGTTCAGAAAGAGTTGATCTTGAATTCATAGAGGATATAGGTACTCAATATTAGTTATCTGACTTCTTGACAGTAGCCCCTCAGGGTGGAATCCATAAGGAAAAGCACTCTGAATTGGCTCTTAAAATATTTGCAAAGGATTTAGAGAAGATGGATCAAAAATAAGTGATATATGTATGTCGTGGTTTAGCCCCAGCCAGCAACGAA